>NW_027137742.1:0-3053 GCF_001692895.1 Cenococcum geophilum 1.58
ATCTTTATTAACCTATAGCCAATTCTTACCATTCTAGTGCGAGTAGAGAGCTCTTAGCTAGCTCTACGCATAGCGCTTAACGGGTATTAAGAGCGCGGTATCGCTAGCGATTATAGATCGACTGTGGATATAGGGTAATATCTATATACCACTAAGCGTATAGGCCTCTTCGCCTACAAAATCTAACTTAGCGGCTAATTTAGCCATATAAATTGAACCGTGGATATACTATTAGTGTTTACGGCTTAGCTAAGCGCCTAATTAGTCGCTAAGCCGCGCATAATATATATAACCCCCGTGAATATTTGTAGATATCTACGGCCGAGCTTATAGCTAAGCCGTGGACATCTTTGAATGTCTTTACCCCTACTAATTAAGCCGCTAATGCACGCGTACTATTGGCCTATTAGCCCAGCCATACGCCCATATATTTACCCTATACGGTAAGGTTACTTATCCGCTTACTAAACGGCTAGTAGGTATACTTTCTCTACCTCTTCTCCCCGGTCTCTATCTATATATATATAAAAAGTAGGAACCCCCCTAGGGTATAGCTTCTCTAGCAGTATCCTATTTTAAAAATAGCGTTAATTAGTTGCGTAGAGATTAACGTCGCGAATAATGCCGAACTACGCGCTAATGCGTAGAGTATCCTTGCCCTTATATATGCTAAGAGGCCTAAAAATATATCTCTAAATTATAAGCCGAAGTAAAAGGAGTTTAAGGTAGGTAGCTAGATGCTTTATAAAGTAGTATACTTATAGCTAACGCGTGTCTTCGTAGGCCTTTTATAAGAAGAAGTAGTACTATAATACCAATACTATTATAAAGGAGAAGCTACTTCTTTTCCTTATTAAGGAGGTTATAGGCTAGCTACTAAAAGTAAAAAGCTATAAGGCTAGTAATAACGTACCTTAGAACAAGACGCGGCTCTCCTAGCGCTTAGTTTACGACTATATTATAGCCCTAACGGACCTTTACTGGGCGTAGAAGGCTATAGAGATAAATAGCCACTAGTCCCTGCGGGAGGATAATATTAGGGAGTATCTTAAGATTTTATAACAGAGGGACGCGTAGCGGGAAAAGTAGTAGTTTATAGATAAGGGTAAGGATATACTGCTTAACGGATATACGGAGGACGAGTTTAAGAATGTCTGCCGCTAACTATAGGCCTACGGAGACTCCTTACTAAAATGCTACCTCTGCACGCTTATAGATATCCTACTAGGCTACTATATGCTTACCTATAGCGGTAATAGGCGCTCCGCTAAGATCTTAGACTTATTTACCTTTAAGTTTAAAAGGGAAGGCTTTACCCGCTATATACTCCTAATATTTACTATACGCGCTAGTAAGCAGAACTAGTACAGCCGCCTTAAGACTATTAGGGCTTTACGTAATAAGAAGCCGCTTATCTATATACTTAGTGGGCTAGCTTTTTACCTCCTATATTACTAGAACCTTAGCAATAAGCTATTCCCAGACTTTAGTAAGCGGTTAGCGTAGTATAATATCCGCCTAATTAAGAGTAGCGCTAGGGACTATAAGGTGGCCTTTTTATATAACTCGCAGCGGGAGTAGGTTGCTAAGGCGTTTTAGTATATTAGCGTCTTCTTATAGAAGAAAACCTATATTAGATAAAGCGCTAGCGCTAAAATAGCAGAGCTAAAAGGGGTTAGTAAGAACTAAATTAGATACGCTAGTAGGTAGAACTAGGAGTAGATAGTTAGCTATTACTTAAACTCGCTACTGCGGGAGTTTATACGGATAATGGTTGGCTATACGCCGTAAATAGGCTGCTTTAAGATTTGTAGGGTAAGCGTCACCCCCCCTAATATACTACTGTTGACAATCTGGCCAGATCTAGACGTCTAAAAAGGTTAGTTCGGCCCTTAGGTTAGCTAGATTAACGACCTTATAGCTATAAACGCTATAAACCTCTTGTTTTACCTCTAGGAGGTTATCCTATAGGACTTAGTAGTCCTCCGCGAGATGTTCCTAAGTAGCCCTATATAGAACTACCCTGTCTTCTAGTATAAGGCCTATCTACCCTTTATACGGAAGGTCGAAACCTACCTATAGTAAAAGGAAGAAGGCCCTAGCTAGCTATTAATACTCTACTAAGCCGTACTAGCTATTACGGATTTGCCTAAAGACTATAGACGCCTAAAATAACTAGAGAGTATATAAGAACAACTAGAGAGTACGTAAGCTATAGGTGTTATTTAACTATATAGCCGAGTCCTAGTAGGCGTAGTCTTCGCAGCTTTAATTACTTACGTCTAGTAGCCTTACCTCTTAGCTTAAGGTTCCTTTAGTACGGCTACTAATAGTATATTTACTAACGGCACTAGCGCCTCTATCTATTACGGGATTAAGCTAGTATACGTTAGCCTAGGCGAGCGCTATAGCTTCCCCTTCGCTAGCGCCGCCGTAGCTACAGCCGTAGCTATAGCCGTAGTAAGGGCCTGAGTTTAAGCTCGAGCTTAAGCTCCCGCCTAAGTAGCCGCCCGTATATTATATGTATTATATAGTAAAGTCCGTATAGGCCCTTTAGTGCAAATAGACTAAGGGGCTTAGAGGTAATCCTTTTATAGTAGCGCTAGATTCTAAATAGGGTAGTAGGTAATAGGCTAGCCGGTAAAATAAGCTCTAATAGTACTCCCTACGGCTTAAGGTTATTAAGGAGATTAAGCGGGTCGTATAGGCCTAGAGGGTTAGCGAGGAAACGGCTATATAGTAGGTTAATCTATAGTAGGAGCAGATATAGTACTCGCTAAATTAGCTTTATAAACGGCTTTAAGCGGGTAAAAAAGCTATTAAATAGTATATATCTCTAAAATACTAAGGAGTCTTCTATTAAAACCTTTATCTATAGCCCCTTAGGGGCTTATTTTAGTGCAGTATAAGTTTAGTAGGGTGCTTATATAATAGCGGCGCCCAACTTAAAATATAAATATCTTTATTAACCTATAGCCAATTCTTACCATTCTAGTGCGAGTAGAGAGCTCTTAGCTAGCTCTACGCATAGCGCTTAACGGGTATTAAGAGCG
>NW_027137743.1:0-3050 GCF_001692895.1 Cenococcum geophilum 1.58
ATATGTGTTGGTAGTTACCATATTTAATATAAATATTAAATACTCTTACTACACCCAATAAATTTCTTTATTGATCGGACTATATCTTGATCTCTCCTATAATTTTTCCATGTACGCTGTACTAAAGCTATGCGGTAATATCTAGGATTTATTTAGTAGTTTGAAGGTATTTTAATTTTTTCTGAATATCTAGGTATTGTACGTAATTGTTTTAATCATAGTAAATATTGTAATTTTTTGTTACCTAATAGCTTGACAGGTGTATTATTTAAGAATTTAATTACATTTTCCAATGATCTTACACTTGACACCTTCAGCTTGTAACAATTTGTCTTATCCATGTACACAGTAGTGGTAAAGGACAGGTATTTACGAATGGCAGTTATCAATACTTGTCCATTTTTCTGAGCCAAATCAAAACTGGCTACAAAATAATCTTCATTCTTGTTCAGTTTATATACACTGAAACAACCTTCAGCTTCTATAAATCCTACTAATCAAGCAGAAAAATAGTGTGTATTTATGATAAATTCTACAGAATGTAAATTCACATCACTTCTAATATATTCAGGCAAATTATCTGAATATATAATACCTGTTATTAATCCGTCTCTAAATCTTAAATAATCATATTGTTTATTAGAAAACATAGGATATTTGTCGAACATTGGTATTATAATATTTTTCAAATGGTTTTTATTTTTAATTCTTAAAGATACCATTTCTATTCCATTCCTGTTTCTAAAACTTACAACACCTATACCTAATATTTTTTTAATTTTATATATCAATTGTACGTCTCTAATAGACAATTCAATACCTAATTCATACGTTAAATATTTACCTTTTTTAGTGATGGAAAAAAATCCATCACCCTCAAATAAACCTACTAAATAAGCGTATATGAGATCTCCTGCGTGTAGTCTCTGAGAGGCTTCTAAAGTATGCAAACTTCTCACCTCTGCTGGTTTTCTCCATGTCATTGCAATTTTTACGAATGTAATTGAGATAATAACCAAGAACAATTCGTATGCAAATCCTAAATTGGGAGATGTTCCAGCATTAAGCAGGATTTTTAACACTACGTCACCGTAGTGTGGTTCATCTATGTTTAAACCACCTCAAATAAATTCAACTATATCTTGTCCAACCCAAGGAATAGCACTCATAAGGTTAGTAATAACTGTTGCACCTCATAATGACATTTGCCCATACGGAAGAACATAACCCAGGAAAGCTGTAGCCATCATTAATATAAATATAATAGTACCAATAGTTCATACTAAAGTTCTAGGAGCTCTATAAGATCCATAGTATAAACCTCTTCCTATGTGTAAGTAAACTAAAAAGAAAAAAGCTGAAGCTGTGTTTGAATGTAAATAACGTATTAATCACCCATTATTAACATCTCTCATAATATGTTCAACTGAATTGAATGCTTCTAAAACGCTAGGATTGTAATGCATTGCTAGTGTTACACCTGTAACTATTTGTATAACCAAGCAAAAGGCTAATAATGAACCAAAATTCCACAAATAACTTATATTTGATGGTTGTGGTGAATCTATCATGTAAGAATTAACCATTTTTAAAATGGGATGACTTTTTAATATTCTCATTTTTAAAAAAATAAATTAAAAACATATTTTTTTTTTTGCTTAATAAAATAGAATATTTAGTAAAATAAGCATTATAAAGTTTTATTATTCATGTATGTAATATTTATATAAATATTAAATACTATATTATATTTTTTATATTATATTTTTTATATTATATTTTTTATACTAAATATAGTTTTTATATTTAATATAATTTAAAAATTGAAGTAACAAATTAACTTGCGAATGCCATAGCTACTTCTACGATAGAGTCTTGGTATTGATATCACTCAATGTTAATAAGGCCAATTAAACTTTCCATTTCTTTAACCGCTTGGTCGGCACGACTTGCATGACCAGAATCTTGTAAACCAGAATGTCTTATATTTAATTTACCATATTCCAACTGAAGTTTAATATAAGATTCCCTACATTGGTTAGCAAATTCGAATTTTTGTTTAATTGTATCGAAAACAGGAAAATCCCTACATTGATCCATAGGTCTATCAAAGTTATTAACATCATATCTCATGGATCATTGTCTTAATTGTGTTTTTGTTCTTAACAGTGCTATCATATTAAAAAAAAAAGTTACGTTTTTAAAATAAAAATTTTATTTTAACGTAAATAAATATGTTATTCACATATTAATATATATTTTTATAAATTATAAAAAAAAAATATATATTAATATATTTTTATAAATGTGTATAAAATTTATTATACACTACTATTAATTATTATAATTAAATTTAAATCTTAGTTTATAATTATATGTGTTTATATATTTTATATAAAAATATTATATAATATTATATCAACATCTTTTTTGATTCTTTGGTCATTATCTATTAATACTTTTTTAAGTATTGTATCTTATTGTTCTAGTAATCAAGCTAAAAATTTTTCCAGTGATACTGATTGTACAACTATAGGCATAGAGCTATGTAATATACCACATATTTCTGAACATTGACCATAATATGTACCTAGTCTATTTATAAGAACAGAAAATTGATTTAATCTACCAGGGAAAGCATCACATTTAATTCCTAATGCAGGAACAGCAAATGAATGTATTACATCTGCAGCTCCAACTATAAATCTGGTATGTGTTAATTCAGGAAGAATTACTCTATTATCTACTTCTAACATTCTTAAGGCTCCTTTTTCTAAGTCTGATTCTGGCACTAAATATGAATCAAATTCTATAAATGAATCATCACTACTTAAAAAATCCGGATATTGATAACTTCAATATCATTGGTGACCTTCTGCGTATAATGTTATAGATGGATCTGTTACTTCATCCATTAAATATAATAGTTTAAAAGATGGAAAAGCAATTAATATTAATATTAATGCAGGAGTTATTGTTCAAATTAGTTCTATTAAAGTACCGTGGTTTAAATATTTATTACTTATTGGAGATTTACTGCTAACAAAATT
>NW_027137744.1:0-3049 GCF_001692895.1 Cenococcum geophilum 1.58
CGCTCTTAATACCCGTTAAGCGCTATGCGTAGAGCTAGCTAAGAGCTCTCTACTCGCACTAGAATGGTAAGAATTGGCTATAGGTTAATAAAGATATTTATATTTTAAGTTGGGCGCCGCTATTATATAAGCACCCTACTAAACTTATACTGCACTAAAATAAGCCCCTAAGGGGCTATAGATAAAGGTTTTAATAGAAGACTCCTTAGTATTTTAGAGATATATACTATTTAATAGCTTTTTTACCCGCTTAAAGCCGTTTATAAAGCTAATTTAGCGAGTACTATATCTGCTCCTACTATAGATTAACCTACTATATAGCCGTTTCCTCGCTAACCCTCTAGGCCTATACGACCCGCTTAATCTCCTTAATAACCTTAAGCCGTAGGGAGTACTATTAGAGCTTATTTTACCGGCTAGCCTATTACCTACTACCCTATTTAGAATCTAGCGCTACTATAAAAGGATTACCTCTAAGCCCCTTAGTCTATTTGCACTAAAGGGCCTATACGGACTTTACTATATAATACATATAATATACGGGCGGCTACTTAGGCGGGAGCTTAAGCTCGAGCTTAAACTCAGGCCCTTACTACGGCTATAGCTACGGCTGTAGCTACGGCGGCGCTAGCGAAGGGGAAGCTATAGCGCTCGCCTAGGCTAACGTATACTAGCTTAATCCCGTAATAGATAGAGGCGCTAGTGCCGTTAGTAAATATACTATTAGTAGCCGTACTAAAGGAACCTTAAGCTAAGAGGTAAGGCTACTAGACGTAAGTAATTAAAGCTGCGAAGACTACGCCTACTAGGACTCGGCTATATAGTTAAATAACACCTATAGCTTACGTACTCTCTAGTTGTTCTTATATACTCTCTAGTTATTTTAGGCGTCTATAGTCTTTAGGCAAATCCGTAATAGCTAGTACGGCTTAGTAGAGTATTAATAGCTAGCTAGGGCCTTCTTCCTTTTACTATAGGTAGGTTTCGACCTTCCGTATAAAGGGTAGATAGGCCTTATACTAGAAGACAGGGTAGTTCTATATAGGGCTACTTAGGAACATCTCGCGGAGGACTACTAAGTCCTATAGGATAACCTCCTAGAGGTAAAACAAGAGGTTTATAGCGTTTATAGCTATAAGGTCGTTAATCTAGCTAACCTAAGGGCCGAACTAACCTTTTTAGACGTCTAGATCTGGCCAGATTGTCAACAGTAGTATATTAGGGGGGGTGACGCTTACCCTACAAATCTTAAAGCAGCCTATTTACGGCGTATAGCCAACCATTATCCGTATAAACTCCCGCAGTAGCGAGTTTAAGTAATAGCTAACTATCTACTCCTAGTTCTACCTACTAGCGTATCTAATTTAGTTCTTACTAACCCCTTTTAGCTCTGCTATTTTAGCGCTAGCGCTTTATCTAATATAGGTTTTCTTCTATAAGAAGACGCTAATATACTAAAACGCCTTAGCAACCTACTCCCGCTGCGAGTTATATAAAAAGGCCACCTTATAGTCCCTAGCGCTACTCTTAATTAGGCGGATATTATACTACGCTAACCGCTTACTAAAGTCTGGGAATAGCTTATTGCTAAGGTTCTAGTAATATAGGAGGTAAAAAGCTAGCCCACTAAGTATATAGATAAGCGGCTTCTTATTACGTAAAGCCCTAATAGTCTTAAGGCGGCTGTACTAGTTCTGCTTACTAGCGCGTATAGTAAATATTAGGAGTATATAGCGGGTAAAGCCTTCCCTTTTAAACTTAAAGGTAAATAAGTCTAAGATCTTAGCGGAGCGCCTATTACCGCTATAGGTAAGCATATAGTAGCCTAGTAGGATATCTATAAGCGTGCAGAGGTAGCATTTTAGTAAGGAGTCTCCGTAGGCCTATAGTTAGCGGCAGACATTCTTAAACTCGTCCTCCGTATATCCGTTAAGCAGTATATCCTTACCCTTATCTATAAACTACTACTTTTCCCGCTACGCGTCCCTCTGTTATAAAATCTTAAGATACTCCCTAATATTATCCTCCCGCAGGGACTAGTGGCTATTTATCTCTATAGCCTTCTACGCCCAGTAAAGGTCCGTTAGGGCTATAATATAGTCGTAAACTAAGCGCTAGGAGAGCCGCGTCTTGTTCTAAGGTACGTTATTACTAGCCTTATAGCTTTTTACTTTTAGTAGCTAGCCTATAACCTCCTTAATAAGGAAAAGAAGTAGCTTCTCCTTTATAATAGTATTGGTATTATAGTACTACTTCTTCTTATAAAAGGCCTACGAAGACACGCGTTAGCTATAAGTATACTACTTTATAAAGCATCTAGCTACCTACCTTAAACTCCTTTTACTTCGGCTTATAATTTAGAGATATATTTTTAGGCCTCTTAGCATATATAAGGGCAAGGATACTCTACGCATTAGCGCGTAGTTCGGCATTATTCGCGACGTTAATCTCTACGCAACTAATTAACGCTATTTTTAAAATAGGATACTGCTAGAGAAGCTATACCCTAGGGGGGTTCCTACTTTTTATATATATATAGATAGAGACCGGGGAGAAGAGGTAGAGAAAGTATACCTACTAGCCGTTTAGTAAGCGGATAAGTAACCTTACCGTATAGGGTAAATATATGGGCGTATGGCTGGGCTAATAGGCCAATAGTACGCGTGCATTAGCGGCTTAATTAGTAGGGGTAAAGACATTCAAAGATGTCCACGGCTTAGCTATAAGCTCGGCCGTAGATATCTACAAATATTCACGGGGGTTATATATATTATGCGCGGCTTAGCGACTAATTAGGCGCTTAGCTAAGCCGTAAACACTAATAGTATATCCACGGTTCAATTTATATGGCTAAATTAGCCGCTAAGTTAGATTTTGTAGGCGAAGAGGCCTATACGCTTAGTGGTATATAGATATTACCCTATATCCACAGTCGATCTATAATCGCTAGCGATACCGCGCTCTTAATACCCGTTAAGCGCTATGCGTAGAGCTAGCTAAGAGCTCTCTACTCGCACTAGAATGGTAAGAATTGGCTATAGGTTAATAA
>NW_027137745.1:0-3035 GCF_001692895.1 Cenococcum geophilum 1.58
TTAAGCGGGTAAAAAAGCTTTAAAATAGTATATATATCTAACTTTTAAAAAGTCCTCTTAAAGCCTTTATCTATAGCCCCTTAGGGGCTTATTTTAGTATAGTATAAGTTTAGTAAGGTACTTATATAATAGCGGCGCCTAATTTAAAACGTAAATATCTTTATTAACCTATAGCCAATTCTTACCATCCTAGTGCAAGCAGAGAGCCCTTAGATAGCTCTACGTATACCACTTAATAGGTATTAAAAGCGTAATATTACTGCAGTATTGCTGGCGATTAAAGATTAACAGTAGATATAGGGTAATATCTATATGCTACTAAGCGCACAGGCCTCCTACCTGCCAAATTATAATTTAGCGGCTGATTTAGCTATATAAATCAAACCGTAGATATACTATTAGTATTTATAGCTTAGCTAAGCGCCTAATTAGTCGCTAAGCCGCACGTAATATATATAACCCCTATTAATATTCGCGGATATCTATAGCTAAGCCTACAGCTAAGCCGTAGACATCTTTAAATGTCTTTACCCCTACTAATTAAGTCGCTAATACGCGCGTACTATTAGCCTATTAGGCCAGCCGTGCGCCCGTATATTTACCCTATATAGTAAAGTTACTTATCTAGTAGATATACTTTCTCTACCTCTTCTCCCTAGTCTATATCTGCGTATATAGGAAAATAAAAACCCCCCCTTAGGGCGTAGCTTCTCTAGCAGCGTCCTATATATCTTAAAAATGCTATTAATTAGTCGCGTAAAGATTAATGTTATAAATAATACCAAACTACGTGCTAACGCGTAAAGTATCCTTACCCTTATATATTTTAAGAGACCTAAAAATATATCTTTAAATTATAAGCTAAAGCAAAAAGAGTTTAAGGTAAGTAGGTAGGTACTTTATAGAGTAGTATACTTATAACTAACGTGCGTCTTTCTAGGCCTTTTATAAGCGGAAGTAGTACTATAATAGTAATACCGTTATAGAAGAGAAGCTACTTCTTTTCCTTATTAAGGAGGTTATAGGCTAGCTACTAAAAGTAAAAAGCCGTAAGGCTAGTAATAATATGCCTTAAAATAAGACACAGCTCTCCTAGCGCTTAGTTTATAGCTATATTACTACCCTAATAGACCTTTACCGGACGTAGAAGGGTATAGGGATAAATAGCTATTAGTTCCCGTGGGAGAATAATATTAGGGATTACTTAAAGGTTTTATAATAGAGGGACGTATAGTGGAAAAAGGAGTAGTTTATAAATAAGGGTAGGGATACGCTGCTTAATAGATATACGGAGGATAAGTTTAAAAGCGTTTACTGTAAGCTATAGGCCTATAAAGACTCCTTACCAGAATGCTACCTCTATATACTTATAAATATCCTACTAGGCTATTATATACTTACCTATGGCGGTAATAGGCGCTCCGCTAAGATCTTAAACCTATTTACCTTTAAGTTTAAGGGGAAAGGTCCTATACGCTATATGCCCCTAATATTTACTATATACGCTAGTAAGTAGAACTAGTATAGCCGCCTTAAAACTATTAGAGCTCTATATAATAAAAAGTCGTTTATTTATATACTTAGCGGACTAGCTTTTTACCTCTTATACTGCTAGGACCTTAGTAACAAGCTATTCTTAGACTTTAGTAAGTGGTTAGCGTAGTATAATATCCGCCTAATTAAGAGCAGCGCTAGGGACCGTAAGACGGCCTTCTTTTATAACTTATAGCGGGAGTAGGTTACTAAGGCATTTTAAGCCGTTAGCGTCTTCTTATAGAAGAAGACCTATATTAGGTAAAGCGCTAGCGCTAAGATAGTAGAGCTAAAAAGGGTTAGTAAGGACTAGATTAGACGCACTAGTAGGTAAAACTAGGAGTAAATAGTTAGCTATTACTTAAACTTGCTACTATAGGAGTTTATACGGACAATAGCTGGCTATTTACCGTAGATAGGCTGCTTTAAGATTTATAGGGTAAGCGTTGCCCCCCCTAACATACTACTATTAATAATTTAGCCAGAGCTAGATGTCTAGAAGGGTTAGTTTAGCCCTTAGGTTAGCTAGGTTAATAACCTTGCGGCTATAAGCACTATAAACCTCTTATTTTACCTCTAGGAGGTTATCCTATAGGACTTAGTAGTTCTCCGTAAGATATTCCTAAGTAGCCCTATATAGAACTACCTAGTTTTTTAGTATAAGGCCTATCTACTTTTTATACAGAAGGTTAAAGCCTATCTATAGTAGGAGGAAGAAGGCCCTAGCTAGCTATTAATACTTTACTAGGCCGTATTAGCTATTATAGACCGCCTAAAGACTATAGACGCCTAAGTATATAAGCTATAGGCGTTGTTTAACTATATAACTAAGTCCTAGTAAACGCAGTTTTTATAGCTTTAATTACTTATATCTAGTAGCCTTACCTTTTAGCTTAAGGTCCCTTTAGTATTTATATATTCGCGTCTAATAGTATACCTACTAATAGTATATCTACTAATAGCATATCTACTAGCGCCTTTATTTGTTACGGAATTAAGCTAGAATATATTAGCCCGGGTAAGCGCTATAGCTTTCCCTTTACTAGCGCCGCTGTAGCTATAGCTATAGCTATAGCCGCAGCAAGGGCCTAAGCCTAAGCAGCCGCCTAAGCAGCCGCCTATATATTGTATATACTATATAATAAAGTTTATATAGGCCCTTTAGCGTAAGTAGACTAAAGGGCTTAGAGGTAATTCTTTTATAATAGCGCTAGATTTTAAATAGGGTAGTAGATAACGGGCTAGCTAGCAGAATAAGCTCTAATAGTACTTCCTATAGCTTAAGGTTATTAAGAAGATTAGGTAGGTTGTGTAGGCCTAAAGGGTTAGTAAGGAAGCGGCTATATAGTAGGTTAATTAATAGTAGGAGTAGATATAGTGCTTACTAGATTAGCTTTATAAACGGCTTTAAGCGGGTAAAAAAGCTTTAAAATAGTATATATATCTAACTTTTAAAAAGTCCTCTTAAAGCCTTTATCTATAGCCCCTTAGGGGCTTATTTT
>NW_027137746.1:0-3030 GCF_001692895.1 Cenococcum geophilum 1.58
GGCACTAAAATAAGCCCCTAGGGGGCTATAGATAAAGGTTTTAATAGAAGACCTTTTAGTATCTTATTAGAAGTTATATATATAACTATTTTAAAGCTTTTCTACCCGCTTAAAGCCGTTTATAAAGCTAATCTAGCAAGTACTATATTTGCTCCTACCGTAGATTAACCTATTATATAGCCGCTTCCTTACTAACCTTCTAGACCTACACGACCCGCTTAATCTCCTTAATAACCTTAAGCCATAGGGAGTACTATTAAACCTCCTTTTACCGGCTAGCCCGCTATTTACTACCCTATTTAGAATCTAGCGCTACTATAAAAGGATTGCCTTTTAGCCCTTTAGTCTACTTACGCTAAAGGGCCCATACAGAGTTTATTGTGCGGCTTATATAGTATATAGGTAGAGACCCAGACCTAGGCTTTAGCTAGAACTGTGGCTACGGCTACGGCTATAGCTACGGCTATAGCAGCGGCGGTAGCGGCGGCGGTAGCAAAGCTATATAGGAAGGAGAGCCTATAGCGCTTACTTAGGCGGATATATATCTACTAGATCCCGTAATAGATAGAGCTAAAAGGGCTACTTCTATAAGCGGACGCGGGGGGTTAGTAGACCGGCCCTAAGGCTATACTATAGCCGTAGCCGTAGCTATAGCTAAAGGGGCTTTTAGTTAAAATGTAAGGCCTCTAAACGTTAGTAATTAAAGCTATAAAGATTAGGCCCGCTAGGACTTATTTAAATAGTCTAATAAGCCCTTAACCTTACTAGCTATCTATTTATATTTAGTACGTAAAGCCTTTAGTTAGTTAGTAAGGAGTAGTATAGCTTAGTAGAGAATTAATAGCTAATTTAGGCTCCCCTTCTCTTTCTATAGGTAGGGCTCTAGATCCTACGCGAAGGCCTTATACGCCTTATACTGAAAAATAGGGTGGCTCTATACTAGATAGCTTAGGAATATCTTATAGAGGGTTACTAAGTCCTATAGAATAACCTCACGGAGGTAAAAGAGAAGGTTTGTAACCCCTATAGCGGTAAGGTCGTTAATCTAGTATAGCTATAGGCTAAAGCGGCCCTTCTATTTATCTAGTTTGGGCTATATTATTAATAGCAGTACGTTAGGCGGCATAATACCTATATAGTAGATTTTAAAGTAACCCATTTATAAGAGGTATCCTACTATTAACCTTATAAACTCTCGCGGGAGAGAGTTTAAGTAATAGCCTATTATCTACTCTTAGTTTTACCTCCTAGCGTGCTAAATCTAGTCCTCGCTAACCCTCTTTAGCTCCGCTATTTTAGCGCTAGCGCTCTACCTAATATACGTCTTCTTCTCTAAGAAGACGCCGATATACTAAAAGGCCTTTATAACCTAATCTCGCTATAAGTTATATAAAAGGGCCGCCTTACGGTCCCTACCGCTCTTAATTAGGCGTATATTATACTATACTAAGCGCCTACTAAAGTCCGGGAATAGCTCCGTATTAAGATCTTAGCGGTATAGAAGATAGAAAGCTAGCCTACTAAGCATATAAATAAGCGGCTTTCTATTCTATAGGGCCCTAATAGTCTTAAGGCGGCTATACTAGTTTTGCTTACCTACACGTATAGTAAATATTAAGGGTATATAGCGCGTAGGGCCTTTACCCTTAAACTTAAAGGTAAATAGATCTAAGATCTTGGCGGAGCGTCTATTACTACTATAGGTAAGTATATATTAGCCTAGCAGGATATTAATAAGTGTGTAGAAGTAGCACTCTAGGGATAAGGCGGCGCCTCTGGCCTAGAGCTTACGGCAAACGCTCTGGAACTTATCCTTAGTATAGCCGTTAAGAAGGGTATCTCTACCCTTATTAGCGAACTACTCTTTCTTACGCTGCGCGTTCCTCCGCTATAGCGTCTTTAGGTACTCCCTAACGCTGTCCTCCTATAGAGACGGGTGGCTATTTATTCCTATAGCTTTTTATATCTAATAGAGGTCCGTTAAAGCGGTAATATAGCTATAAACTAACCGCTATAACAGCCGCGTCTCCTCTTAGGGTATATTAATATTGGCTTTACAGCTTTTCCCTTTTAAGGGCTAGCTTATAACCTCCTTAATAAGGAAAAGAAGTAGCTTATCCTCTATAACGGTATCGCTATTATAATACTACTTCCATTTATAAAAGGCCTAGGGCTAGATAATGCGTTAGTTATAGGCCGCGATGCTTTTAGAAGAGGGGGGGTATTACCTTAAACTCCTTTTACTTTAAATTATACGTTAAAGACGTATTCTTAGGCCTTATAGTATACGTAAGGACAAGAATATACTACGCGTTAGCGCATAATTTAGCATTATTAGCGATATTAATTTTTACGCGGTTGGTTAGCGCCATCTTATATAGTAGGTATAATAGTAGACGTGCTACCGCGATTAAGGATTAGGTAGGGAGGACTTTTTTATATATACTTAGGGCCCTAATGCCCCTAATTACCCTATAGTCGGGGTTAATTAGCGGCTTAATTAGCGGGTGGCCCTAAATACGCGAATCTCCTTAGCTTGGCGCTAGTGGTGTTATAAAGATCCTTAAATCTAACCTAGGTGGCTAGCTAAATATGTAATTTTTCAGCTAACTAACGATTAGCCGGGCCTCTTATACTAATAGTATATCTATAGTTACGTTTATATAGCTAATTTAGCGGCTAAGTTACGATTATATAGGCGAGGAGGCCCGTGCGTTTAGCGACTATAAATATTACCCTATATTTACAGTTAATTTTTAATCGCTAGCAATACCACGCTCTTAATACCCGTTAAGCGCTATGCGTAGAGCCTACTAAGAGCTTTTTACTTATACTAGAATGGTAAGAATCGGCTATAGGTTAATAAAGATATTCGCGTTTTAAGTTACGCGCCGCTATTATATAAGTACCCTAAAGCACCCTATTAAACTTATACGGCACTAAAATAAGCCCCTAGGGGGCTATAGATAAAGGTTTTAATAGAAGACCTTTTAGTATCTTATTAGAAGTTATATATATAACTATTTTAAA
>NW_027137747.1:0-3030 GCF_001692895.1 Cenococcum geophilum 1.58
AAAATAAGCCCCTAGGGGGCTATAGATAAAGGTTTTAATAGAAGACCTTTTAGTATCTTATTAGAAGTTATATATATAACTATTTTAAAGCTTTTCTACCCGCTTAAAGCCGTTTATAAAGCTAATCTAGCAAGTACTATATTTGCTCCTACCGTAGATTAACCTATTATATAGCCGCTTCCTTACTAACCTTCTAGACCTACACGACCCGCTTAATCTCCTTAATAACCTTAAGCCATAGGGAGTACTATTAAACCTCCTTTTACCGGCTAGCCCGCTATTTACTACCCTATTTAGAATCTAGCGCTACTATAAAAGGATTGCCTTTTAGCCCTTTAGTCTACTTACGCTAAAGGGCCCATACAGAGTTTATTGTGCGGCTTATATAGTATATAGGTAGAGACCCAGACCTAGGCTTTAGCTAGAACTGTGGCTACGGCTACGGCTATAGCTACGGCTATAGCAGCGGCGGTAGCGGCGGCGGTAGCAAAGCTATATAGGAAGGAGAGCCTATAGCGCTTACTTAGGCGGATATATATCTACTAGATCCCGTAATAGATAGAGCTAAAAGGGCTACTTCTATAAGCGGACGCGGGGGGTTAGTAGACCGGCCCTAAGGCTATACTATAGCCGTAGCCGTAGCTATAGCTAAAGGGGCTTTTAGTTAAAATGTAAGGCCTCTAAACGTTAGTAATTAAAGCTATAAAGATTAGGCCCGCTAGGACTTATTTAAATAGTCTAATAAGCCCTTAACCTTACTAGCTATCTATTTATATTTAGTACGTAAAGCCTTTAGTTAGTTAGTAAGGAGTAGTATAGCTTAGTAGAGAATTAATAGCTAATTTAGGCTCCCCTTCTCTTTCTATAGGTAGGGCTCTAGATCCTACGCGAAGGCCTTATACGCCTTATACTGAAAAATAGGGTGGCTCTATACTAGATAGCTTAGGAATATCTTATAGAGGGTTACTAAGTCCTATAGAATAACCTCACGGAGGTAAAAGAGAAGGTTTGTAACCCCTATAGCGGTAAGGTCGTTAATCTAGTATAGCTATAGGCTAAAGCGGCCCTTCTATTTATCTAGTTTGGGCTATATTATTAATAGCAGTACGTTAGGCGGCATAATACCTATATAGTAGATTTTAAAGTAACCCATTTATAAGAGGTATCCTACTATTAACCTTATAAACTCTCGCGGGAGAGAGTTTAAGTAATAGCCTATTATCTACTCTTAGTTTTACCTCCTAGCGTGCTAAATCTAGTCCTCGCTAACCCTCTTTAGCTCCGCTATTTTAGCGCTAGCGCTCTACCTAATATACGTCTTCTTCTCTAAGAAGACGCCGATATACTAAAAGGCCTTTATAACCTAATCTCGCTATAAGTTATATAAAAGGGCCGCCTTACGGTCCCTACCGCTCTTAATTAGGCGTATATTATACTATACTAAGCGCCTACTAAAGTCCGGGAATAGCTCCGTATTAAGATCTTAGCGGTATAGAAGATAGAAAGCTAGCCTACTAAGCATATAAATAAGCGGCTTTCTATTCTATAGGGCCCTAATAGTCTTAAGGCGGCTATACTAGTTTTGCTTACCTACACGTATAGTAAATATTAAGGGTATATAGCGCGTAGGGCCTTTACCCTTAAACTTAAAGGTAAATAGATCTAAGATCTTGGCGGAGCGTCTATTACTACTATAGGTAAGTATATATTAGCCTAGCAGGATATTAATAAGTGTGTAGAAGTAGCACTCTAGGGATAAGGCGGCGCCTCTGGCCTAGAGCTTACGGCAAACGCTCTGGAACTTATCCTTAGTATAGCCGTTAAGAAGGGTATCTCTACCCTTATTAGCGAACTACTCTTTCTTACGCTGCGCGTTCCTCCGCTATAGCGTCTTTAGGTACTCCCTAACGCTGTCCTCCTATAGAGACGGGTGGCTATTTATTCCTATAGCTTTTTATATCTAATAGAGGTCCGTTAAAGCGGTAATATAGCTATAAACTAACCGCTATAACAGCCGCGTCTCCTCTTAGGGTATATTAATATTGGCTTTACAGCTTTTCCCTTTTAAGGGCTAGCTTATAACCTCCTTAATAAGGAAAAGAAGTAGCTTATCCTCTATAACGGTATCGCTATTATAATACTACTTCCATTTATAAAAGGCCTAGGGCTAGATAATGCGTTAGTTATAGGCCGCGATGCTTTTAGAAGAGGGGGGGTATTACCTTAAACTCCTTTTACTTTAAATTATACGTTAAAGACGTATTCTTAGGCCTTATAGTATACGTAAGGACAAGAATATACTACGCGTTAGCGCATAATTTAGCATTATTAGCGATATTAATTTTTACGCGGTTGGTTAGCGCCATCTTATATAGTAGGTATAATAGTAGACGTGCTACCGCGATTAAGGATTAGGTAGGGAGGACTTTTTTATATATACTTAGGGCCCTAATGCCCCTAATTACCCTATAGTCGGGGTTAATTAGCGGCTTAATTAGCGGGTGGCCCTAAATACGCGAATCTCCTTAGCTTGGCGCTAGTGGTGTTATAAAGATCCTTAAATCTAACCTAGGTGGCTAGCTAAATATGTAATTTTTCAGCTAACTAACGATTAGCCGGGCCTCTTATACTAATAGTATATCTATAGTTACGTTTATATAGCTAATTTAGCGGCTAAGTTACGATTATATAGGCGAGGAGGCCCGTGCGTTTAGCGACTATAAATATTACCCTATATTTACAGTTAATTTTTAATCGCTAGCAATACCACGCTCTTAATACCCGTTAAGCGCTATGCGTAGAGCCTACTAAGAGCTTTTTACTTATACTAGAATGGTAAGAATCGGCTATAGGTTAATAAAGATATTCGCGTTTTAAGTTACGCGCCGCTATTATATAAGTACCCTAAAGCACCCTATTAAACTTATACGGCACTAAAATAAGCCCCTAGGGGGCTATAGATAAAGGTTTTAATAGAAGACCTTTTAGTATCTTATTAGAAGTTATATATATAACTATTTTAAAGCTTTT
>NW_027137749.1:0-2840 GCF_001692895.1 Cenococcum geophilum 1.58
ATAGTATATTAAACTTAGTAAGCGCCTAATATAGGTGCTATTTTTCTATATTAAGGTTATATCTAGAATCTAACTTTAATATAGCGCTATAGTAAATATCTCCTTATTTATATTCTACTAAAGGATATTTTCTATAGATAGGATTATACTATTAGAAAGACTATAAGTTATAAGTGCTATATATCTTTATTTTATCCTAGATCTAACTATAATAGGATTTAAATACTAAGTATAATATTTATATTTAGGAAATAAAATATACTAATAGTTATAGAGGATTAATTAAGTATATTAAATTATATCTCTAGGTAAGAACCTAAATATATTTATATTATAATTAGCTTTTAACCTTAAAAATAAAGAAATATATAAGCTATATAATTTATAGTATAAAGCCTAAAGGTTAGAAAGAACTAGAATTTAATAATTTAGCTAGTATATTTATCTATATATCTATATTATATCTTAGATTTAACCTACTATAGCAGCTTAGCAGACCCTTTATAAAGCTATCTAGATAGAGGTAAAACTAAATATTATATACCCTATTAATAAGGCAGTTAGAAAGGTTAGAATTTATAATAATATAAACTATTACTCTTCTATCTAGGATATATTACTAATATATTTTAGTTTTCCCTAATATAGAGTTACCTTTAATAGCTAAAGGTTATAGAAAATATTAGGCTACTTTAGTAGGTCTCTATATATTATTATTTATATTCTTATTATATTATAAATCTAACTAAGCTATTATATATATTATATTCCGCTTTAAAGTTCTATTAAAGAAAAATAATAAGGTAAGCCTAGGCAGTTATAACTACTACTTAACTATAATCTAGCTATAATCTAGCCTAATTATAATACTATATTTAAGATTTTTAGTAAGACTAAAAAGTAGAAGTATATTTTATATACTAGTAATAAAAAGAGTAAGTGTTATATTTATAATATATCTAAGATATAATATAAATAGTATACCTATCTAGCTAGGCTATATATATCTAGTTTAATAAGGTATACTTAAAGTCTTTAGTTATATTACTAATATATTAATAATCTAATTAGAAATAGAACTTAATTTTATTAAATATAATACTACTAAATATTATAGATAACTTTAAGAGTAATAAGTCTTTTAATATAGTTAAGAGCTATACTAAGTAGCTAGGATAGGTGAGATTTTAGATATAGTATAGTTCTATCTTAGTTCTATCCTAGTTCTATCCTAGTTCTATCCTTTACTACTAAGTATTAAGCGCGGAGTATAGTAGGAGTATTTAGGTTTGGCTTTCTCTTAGATATTATAATATTTTTATATTTAGGTAATTACCTTAATATAACCTATACCCCTTATACTTATAAATACAAAAGCTTATATTAACTAAGTTCTTATTTTAATTTTCTAAGCTCCAACTCTATCTTTTAATTTTATAGTTTAATTACTTTTACTTTAGCTTCTATATATAAAACCTAGGCTTCTTATTTATAAATATTTAATTAAGATTATTATAGCGTTAACTATTATAAGAATTAAGCTTATTAAGTAATAGTTATATAAAGCAAAGACTATAAGCTACTCTTATATACTAAATATAGTTGGCTTATAAGCTAGATATATTAAGGATATATCTAGATAATNTTACCTAATAGTAAAATAGNCCTAGNANATAGNAAAACCTANCTATTATTTAATATTATAATAGAGGANACTAAAATATATTAGCTTTATAGAATTTAGTAAGATCTAGAATATAATATACTAGAGTAAATAGAGGCTATAGATTATAAATAAGATTTTAATCGTGCGCCTTATAAACTTTATAATTAAAACTATAGGTAATACTAGTTCTAAAAGATAATAAATCTAATATAATAGATATAATAATATAATAATATAATAATATAAATATATTCTTTACATATTCTTTTCTAGTCTTCCTCTATAATTTCCTTATAGTAAAAATTTTATAGCTAAGGGTATAAATATTTATAATAAAATACGTCTATATAGAGCATCTTTTTTCTAAAGTACTTTAGAGGCTAAAAAGAGTATATATTATACTTATTTTATTCTTTAATATATATAAATATTATATATATTAATACTAGAACTAAGTTATATCTAGGATATAGTCTTTTATATTTTTATATATCTTAGTAATATTCTTATTATATATCTTTAGATTAGATAAATCTATAATATATTTAATTCTATACTTAGAGGATATAGGATATTCTAGTATCTTTTAAATAAATAAGTCTTTCTACTATTAGAGATCTAGTATATATAATTAATATTAAGCCTAGCTATATTATAGAATTCTACTTATTACTAGCGTTAAAGAAGNGGTATTAGTAGATTATTATAGCGTAGTATTTAGGATTCTTATTTTTTATAATACTCCTAATATAAGCTAAATATATCCTAGTTACTATCTTTAATATTTATATATATACGTTCTTCTTATACTTATTACCCTTTATAGAAGAAGTCCTCTTATAATTATTTAAAATCTTTAATTAAGAACTAAGTTACTTTTATTAGTAGTAGTATAGAAAAACTATTTAAAATAGGTAAGTGCGCAGGAGTACCTAGATTATATCCTAAATATATCCTAGGTTATATCCTAAATATATCCTAGGTTATATCCTAAATATATTTTAGGTTATATCCTAAATATATCCTAGGTTATATCCTAAATATATCCTAGGTTATATCCTAAATATATTTTAGGTTATATCCTAAATATAATCTAGGTTATATCCTAAATATATTCTAGATTATATTCTAGGTTATATTCTAAATATATTTTAGATTATATTCTAGGTTATAT
>NW_027137750.1:0-2797 GCF_001692895.1 Cenococcum geophilum 1.58
AGGGGTTGTAGGGGAACGTGCGTAGGTGTCTCGGGACGAACGTGAGCACGGGTCAAGAACGTCAAAACGCGCAGGGACGTGAGAGCGTGTGAGTCCCGTGACATAGAGAAACTAAAAAGCTCTTACCTTATAGTATTTTAATAATAACTACACGTTGTAAAAGGGTTAAAATATAGTAGTAAAAAAGTTTATTTTTTAGTATATTTTAACGCTCCGTTACTACTAAAGCTGGGCCTATAAGCTCTTAGACTCCCGGAGAGAAATACCTCTTAGTATAATATAATTGGTTTAGGACTTGACAGGACCAGGGTATAGTGATTTGATTGGCTCAGGAGTCCACAAGCGTGGTACCAGATCTTTGGCGTCAGGCCGTGCCGGGATTTCTCCCCGGGAGTCTGATTTATGAGATAAGGGCTAGCTAACCGTTCTAAGGAAGGTCCTATAAATTCTGCCGACCCTTCTAGCTAACAGCCCTCAAGAAACTGATTAACTTAGGGGTCGTTCGGTTGCAAAAGCGTCAGATTAAATCTGAACTGAAAGTCTGGCAGAACGAACGCGTTCCTTCCCGATTTGACACGCGTCTGTGGCTCTACGGGTTGCACGGACGTGTGCAATCTGAAGCTTTCAGATTCAAATGAGGAGCTTCGAGCTCCTGATTTGAACTGACGCCAAGACCTCAGCTTAGATTCCATATACGGTCAAGTTGCCAAATTTCTAGTGACTTTTAGCGTGTTTTTTGGGCGGTCAGAGGAACATCAAAATTTGTGGCTGAAGTTAAGTTGAACTGGAATTCAACCGAACGGTCGCCTCAGAATCAGATTGGGGCTCCAGATCAACTCCATTCTGAAGCCCTCATTCTGATCTGAACCTGCAACCGAACGACCCCTAAGTCTCTGTACAAGCCACGAACACGTGTGCAATTCAGACAAACGCGTCCTTTTCTGCCGGACTTTCAGTTCAGATTTGATTTGAAGTTTTGCAACCAAACGCACCCCTAAACAACTGGTTAAATATGTGTGAAACGGCCGCCAAGTTGCCCACTGATTTCCAAAACCCTTTTCATCTGACTGTCAGTGATTCTTAGCCTAGCGAAGGTCCAAATGCTTGTCTGGTCCAGCTTCTGGAGATCTATTTTCTGGTTCTTGTTGTGAGGCGATCCCGTTCCGGTGCCCAGTTTGTGGGTCCCGCTCCACTTTTACACCCCGTCCGGTCCCAGCCGAATATACCCCCTCCATTGGAAACTCTTGGGGACCACCACACCCACCTTCACGTCTACATTCCATCCTGTGGCGAGGACGCCTCTACCCCAAACTTATCTTATCTCTTTATCTAAGTTAAAATATTATTTATAACGTATGTATGTATATATATATATATATTCTATTATAGCCATATACTATCTAGGGTATAGGCCGTTATAAAGCGCTAACTAAATACTTCCTACTATTAATATGCTTGCTCTAGTTTAGAAGCCAACTATAAGAACTATATATCTATTACCTAATACCATACTTAACTAAGGAAAAAATAAAGGAAAGTAATATATTACTATTAAAGAAAGTTATAGTTTAGAGGCGAGCCTAAGTAAGTAGTTTTCAATGCCTTATGTCCATAGGGCTATTCTAGCGTTATACGCTTCTTAATTAGCGACGTACTAGTAGAGGCATGTATAGAGGAGGCTTATAGTGTATTTAGTTAGATAATTAGAGAAGGAATTCTTAAGAGTTTTTACTTATTAATGTCGGCTTCTATACTCTCTATATTTTATATACTTAGGTATAAACGTCCGGTCTCCTTTGCAAATTTAATTATAGTTTTAACTACGCTAATATCTGGCTTCTAGCGCTTAATTAGGCTGTTAATATTCCTACCTCCTTTTTATCTGCGTAAGTAGCCTCCTAATATATATAATAGATCCCCAAATTAATCTCTATATTACTCTCTTAGTTTAATCCTTAGCTACGCCCACCTCCTATAAAAGAAGAAAAAGTACTATATTAACTTTATAAGCCCGCAGTTATATAACGCCGTCTCTAATATATTAATTTTGTGGAGATATTCCTTTAGAAATAACTTGCTGGTTTATAGCTGCGCAAAAATAGCAGCTTCTAAGCTAATTAGTTGCTAGTATAATCCTATAGCCTTTCTAAGGTAAAGTACTGCGTTAATCTTCCTTATAAACTTACCCGTATTAGATCTTTCTAATAGAAGCGGTCCTATTATTATCTTAGCTCTTTTTAACGCTTGCGTTACAAGGTACTATAGGAGGCCGTTTCTCTATAGTGGCTCCTTACTCTCTAGTCTTATTACTGCTTTAGTAAGCTTATTAGCCTTCTTATTTCCTATAAATCCTAAGTAGCCTAGAATCTAGTATAGCGTAATATTATTTAGCTAAAGCTTTTTTAAAATCTCTGCGACTATTTCCTGGCAGGCTTTAGCCCTCTAGCTCTATACTAATAGTAACGCTAATTGCGAGTTAGAGAATATTCTTATACTAGATATAGGTATTAGAAAACCTACTTAGTTAATAGCCGTGTATATAGGGTCCTATAGCTAGTTAGCTACCTCGCTAATTGCTAGAAGCTCTATAAGGTAAGCGTCGGCCTAATTAAAGCTTACCACCGTTTTTAAAAGCGTTACTTTAGATAGTATAATATATACACTAACTTCTACCCTACTATTACGTACTAATATATTAACGTATATATTAACCTGCCCTAGCTTATAGTCTTTAATAATAGCTTAAGTATAATCTTCGTCCTTATATATTACTATATTAGGCTTAGCTACCCACGGC
>NW_027137751.1:0-2694 GCF_001692895.1 Cenococcum geophilum 1.58
AACAGATTAACTCTAATTATATTCTAAGAATTACTATAAGGAAGGAACTATCTAGGTAGGGATTAAGGGTCCTTAAATACACAACCATACTCCTAAGAAAGTCGTTACTCTATCTACTCTACCTACTCTATTCGCTCTATTATAGATTTTATAGATTATATAGATTATATAAATTACATTACGTAACTCTACTTACTATTTCTTATTATATAGTTCTATGGGTTCCATCCTAGACCGTACTTATATTAACTAACTAGCTTCCTCTAACTTCTCTCTAAGTAGTTATAATATCGTACTTAAAGCGTTCGTAATACTATCTCCCTCCTCTTTATTTTCGTCCTTAAAGATACCTAGCATCTCTAAGTTGTTTACTTAAGGTGTAATATCCGTCTAATTAATTTAGTTAATATTATTACTTATAATACCTAAAGCACCTTCTTCTTCTTTAACTCTTTATTATACGCGTATAGTCTCTTCTATATTGTCGCTTAGTGAAGTAATGCTATCTCTATATTCTTATTGCGCGAAAGAGGGGTTAGTCTATATTACGTTAGCGAGTCCTTTATTTTAACAGCCCTCTTTTTATATAAAGTATACTAAAGCAAACGTTTAATTGTCCTGTGATATTTACTTAATTTCTAACGCTAAGTATACGCGTCCTATAACTCTTAATAGTCTTTAAGTTCCCTAAGTAATTTATTATAGGGTTTTATATTTAATCTACCGCTATAAAGCTTAATAATAAGCTATCTTTGGCGTTGCTTACGGTCTAATATGCTTTAAAAGAGTCCTTACATATTCTTAAAGCTTAGCGTCTAGCTTATGCTTGTCTTTAGCGTTTAAAACGTGTCTATAAGAAGGTTTATAGGAACTTAGTAATAAAAGAATAGATTTTCTTCTAATAAGGAAGGAAACAACTCTAAGTAGTTCAGCAGTTGCTCTTCCTAGGTCCCCCTTAGGTAACTTATTTTTTAGCGATTCCTTTTTATTAATGTTGCCTAACCTTTTCTCTTTTAATACTCCTGTACCTTTTCTATAGCGTTTTTTAGGTTCTTTAGTAATTCTTAGGTAGTCTCGTTATAGCCTATCCACTTTATTTTATACTATATTTTATTGTCTACGTCCTTATAACTAATAATCTTTAAAACTTGCTATTTGTCTTCCTCTTATCCTCTATATATATCTACTTTATAAACTGGTGGCTTAACACTCCCGTATACTAGCTCTAGCATTTTAATATACTATATAGGGTAGATCTTTATCCTAGCTAGTAGGTTTAACTTAAATATAACTAATAAAATTTTCTATATAATTTTAAAAGGTCCTAGTCTAATATAGTCTAACTTCTTACTTAGTTGTTAACTTTTAAAATTTTTATATAGTAGCTATACTTTATCTCCCTCCTTAAGATCTGGTCCCTTAGATCTCTTAGTATTATAGTACTTTTTTATCCTTTACTATACCGCCTTAGCTGTTTCTATAAGGTCTATATACAGATTTATTAAATTCTTTATTCTTTACTTAGCTATACTACTTATCTTCTTTACTTAATATAGTAATAATAAGGTCCTTAGCTTATATCCGTAATTTGCCTTAAATAGTAATGTGCCCATTCCTTCTTATAGTGTTATATTATATATAAACTATATAATTGGTAATAGTAATACCCAATTATTCTGTGTATAATTAATATAATGCCTTAGATATTATTCTAGTGTCTAATTTAATCTTTTTGTTTAGCCGTCTGTCTGTAGATAATATGCGGTAGAAGTTACTACTTAAACTCTTTACTTTACTAAGAATACTTCTTAGAATACTGCTATGAATCTTAGATCTCTATCTAATATAATTTTACTTAGTACTCTATATCTTATAAACACCTCTTTAATATAGATTCTAGCGATATCTTCCGCTAATATTTCTTCTAAATATACTATAAAGTATCCCCACTTTATAAGCTTGTCTACTATTACTAAGATTATATTATAATCTTACCCAGTAATAGGATCTCTTAATTTTAGTAACTTAATAATAAAGTCCTATAATATAACCTCCTATAGTCTCTCTAGTATTTTAATAGGTTATAGCTCTCTATATAGCTTATACCTTATTAGTTTATTTCTTTAGTAATCTAAATATTCTTTTATAACTTACCTAGCTAGTTCCTAGATTCCATTAATAATATACTCCTCTTAAAGTCTTAATACTAAGCCTATAGCTCCGTTATATCCTTAAGTTAGTCCCTTATAAAATAACTTAATAAACTCCTTTATAATAGATCTTAGTATATATATTACTTCTTAATTTTNNTACTACTNTAAGTCTAGATNCTNTATTTATATATNTAGGATTTTTTATATCTAATTACTTTCTAGTAATTTATAGGTCTTCTCTTCTTATATTACTGTGATCTTTAAATAATTATACCTAATTAATCTATCTATATCCTTTCGCAATAAAGTCCCTAATGGCTTTTTATTGTTTTGTAGTTTAGCCTTTCTACTTAAAGCGTCTGCTTATGTATTCTTTGTTCCCTTAGTATACTAAATCTTAAAATAATATTCTACAAGCATCTCCGCCTATCTAACCTATCTATAATTGTCGGGAATGAGGCAAGCGGTCGTCACGTGTCGACGTGGCCCTAGCGTGGTGAGGAACCTTAAGTTCCTTACCCCTTTCCTTATTCCAATCAAT
>NW_027137752.1:0-2643 GCF_001692895.1 Cenococcum geophilum 1.58
TGGTTACTATATATATATAGAAGGGACACTTAGGGTATAGAAAAGAAAAAAGGGGGGTATTGCTAAAGGCTTAAAACAACATTATATGATAAGGCTTGGCATCTAAGAATCCGACCAATTAGACAACTTTAACCGCCGGTTAAAGTTCCTAAACATCTTAACGATATTCCGGTCATGTAATCGCACTTTACCGCAATCTAACGGCAATCTGACGGCAATTTGCCCCTACATGGCAATGTACAACGGTTTAACTCTATAAGGGCTCCCATAGAGGATTAGGTATAAAATCTTTGCTTAGGCCCGGTTTCTATAGGTTCGCGTAGTGAAAGTCACTAATTAGATCCTTTGTATTTTCGAAGTCTTCCTATAGTTGCCATTCTGGCTAATCTATATTAAATCCTGTATATATAGCTCTGTAGTAAAGCCGTCGTCCTCTACCTTTGCCAAAGTATTTAGAGTCGATAATTTGTTTAACGGTCCACTCCTCGTAGTTCTTATCTTCGTTCTTATCTTAGATTAGTACTAGTAGGGATTCGGGCTATATCTGCCCCAGTAAGGGGTTAGGCTGGTAAAGGTGTAGTAGCCATAGGTAAAATACAGGCTATATCCTATGGGTAGCTAGGGCAGGCGGGAGCTCTAGCTTATATACAGCTCCCCTATTAATAACTCGTTTAATTAAGTAGGGGCTGAGGTTCTTATAATTAAGTAACTTTATAGGCCTCTATATAGAGATATTGCGTGTATCTAGCCATACCTAGTCGCTAACACGCATCTCCGGTGGTGGCGTTCTATAACAGTTAGTAAAGTAGGCCTACTTTGCTTAAGCCTAGGCCATTTCTCCCTTATAGTAGTCGAGTAGATTTTTTATACGGTCTATATGCTAGTCAGTAAGTAGCATCTTAAGGCGTTTTCTATATAGCAGTTTCTTATTAATAGGTTCTAGTGGTTCTATGCCGGATTAGGGGTAATATCCCTTATTCGCGAAGAATGGGGTAAGTCCTATAGTAGTTAAGACGTAGTTATTCGCTATAAATTTACCTAGTAGGAGGTAATCTACCCAGTTATCTTGACTATAGGCGACTACCTGTCGTAGGTACGCTTTTATGCTAGTATTAGCGTTTTCCGGTTACCCAGTAGTTTTATAGTGGAAGGATGTAGACATCTTAACGGAGATGCCAAGGCGTTAGTAGATTTGTCTCCATACATTAGAGCCAAACTATATACCTTAGTTAGACGTAATCAAGTCAGGTAACCTATATAATCGGTAAATTTTACAAAAAAAGGCGTTAGTAACGTCGCTAACAACTACGCCTTCGGTTAGGACATAGTGGCGCTCTTTTATAAGTCGGTATATTATTATAAGGATGTTCTTATAGGTACGGCTATATCGCTTACAGGGTGGTAGGTTAATAACGAAATCTATGGCGATATCTGCCCATCGTTATATAGGTACTAGTAGAGGGTGCAGTAGTCCTTGGTACTTTATATTAAAGGCCTTAGCGCGCTTATAACCATAGCAGGCGCCTATAAAGCGTTTAACTAAGTCTATCATTTTAGGCCAGAAGTAGTATCGGCTAAGAAGCTTATAGGTTTCTCCTTTGCCTAAGTGGCCGCTTAATCGGAGGTCGTGGGCCATTTAGATTAATTGCCGTTATAGATTTTTTGAGTTAGGGATAAATAGACGGCCTCTATAATAGAGCCTATTCTCTTTTACTTCTAAGGCTGCTATATTAATCTAGCCTAAGCTTTAAAGTTTAGTCGGCAGCGTATAGGCGCCGGCGGTCTTTACGGCAATAAGTTAATACAGTAATAGGTTAACAGAGGTGTTATATACCGTAGTAATAAGCTTATTAATTTTAGGAGGTGATTCTAGTTCTGTGGTGTGGAGCTAAGGTATAGTTAGCTTTATTATAGGTAGCATACCTAGGGCCAAATTCCGTGCTTTTAAGATTATTTATTGTTAGAACTGGTTGCGGGGGTTATCTTTAGACTAAGGAAGGTCTTGTAAGCGGCGTATTAGGCTATTAGGCTTAGTACCTTGTACTTCTGGCCTATATATAATTTTAAAGTTAAAACCAGAGAGGAACTTATTCCAGCGTGCTTAGCGTTAGTTTAGCTATTTTATAGTTATAAAGTACTCAAGGTTATAATAATCCGTAAGAACTTTAGTTAGCTGGTTAGGTTCTGCTAAGGAAAGTTCCGGTCAGAATTCCTTAAACACTTATATAATCGCGAGAAGTTCCTTATTATAGATCTCGTAGTTACATTCTTATAGTGTAAGCTTAGATAAATAGAATACAACTAGGTAGAGGAGACCGTCGTCACCTATCTAGAAAAGGACGCCTGCGTTAACGTAGTCTAAGGAGTTAGTCTTGAGATAGAGTTGTTGTCCTAGTATGAAGTGAGCTAGGATAGGTGCTTTAGTAAAAGCATCTTTAAGGTCTTAGAACGCCTTCTCGCATTTAGGCATCTAGATAAAACATAGATATATTTTTCTTCCTTTTACGGAAAGGCCCTTCGTTCGCATTATTGCTATAAGTGGTGCTATAACACCCAAGAAGTTGTATATAAATTTTTAATAGAAGTTAGCAAAACTAAGGAAAGCTTATACGTCTTTAATGCAGTTAGGGGTTTGCTATTTAG
>NW_027137753.1:0-2620 GCF_001692895.1 Cenococcum geophilum 1.58
ATCCTTTATCACTATAACCTAGACCTTAAATTAATGCTAGAAACAGACGCCTCTAATAGGGTTATAGCGGGAATCCTATTATAGTTATATCTAGACGGCGAATAGTACCCTATAGCTTTCTTCTTAAAGATAATAGACCCGGCTAAGTGTAACTATAAAGTACACGACAAAGAAATACTAGCTATTATTTAATTACTCTCCTAATAGCGCGTAAAGCTTAAAGGTATAAACTCCTAGATTAAGATATATATAGATTACAAAGCCCTAGAGTACTTTATAACTATAAAGCAGCTTATAGGGCAATAAGCCTAGTAGGCCGAAATACTCTCCTAATTCTTCTTTATAATTATATATCGTTCTAGTAAGCAAAACTTTAAGGCTAATGCCCTAACCTAAAGAGAACAAGACGTAGGACCCTAGGATAAGCTAAAGACCCAATATCGGACGCGCGCCCTTTTCTATCTAGAACAGCTTAACCCGCGGATCCTTAAGGAGCTAGACTTCTAGCAAAATGAGCTAGCACTAATAGAGGAGTCCTTAGATAAGCTAATAGGGCTAATTAACCGCCTTATAACTGCAAACCACACGGCTAACGCCTTAAGGGCCCTCCGCGAATAAGCCGCGAAAAAAGACCCCAATTTTAAGATAAAGGAAGGATTGCTCCTATACCAGAAGCGGCTTATAGTCCCTAACGTTAACAATCTACAGACCGAACTAATCTGCGAAGCTTATTACTAAGTCTTTACGGCATACCCTAGTAAGAATAAGACCCGTAAAATTATTAACTGCCGCTACTACTAGCCGAGAATAGTTGCGGATATTAATTAATATATACGGAACTGCGAAGACTGCTAGAGAGCTACAATCCTACGGAATAAGACCCTAGGACTACTTAAGCCACTCCCGATACTAGAGCGCCCTTAGCAGTATATCTTTATAGACTTCTATAAACTACCTAGGGACCGTAACAGATACGATATGGTTATAGTTATAGTTAACCGCTTTGGTAAACGCCTGTTCTTAATTCTATATTATAAGAACATTAATGCTAAAGAGGTAGCCTAGCTATATGTCTATTACGTCTACTAAATTTACGGACCACCAGATACTATTATGTCCGATTATAGGCTATAGTTTATATTAGCCTTCTGGAATAAGTTTACCTAAATCTTAGGTATTAAGCTAAAGCTTTCTACGGCTTATTACCCCCAGATAGACGGTTAGATAGAGATTATAAATTAGTACCTAGACTAGAGGCTTAGGCCCTTTATTAACTATTTCCAGGATAACTGGTCTAAACTACTACCCTTAATAAACTACGCGCAAGCAACCCTACCCTATAACTCTATAGGGTTTACCCCAATTTAGCTAGAAATGGGATACTTACCCCATATAAGCTTTAACTGGAAAAGGCTAGAAAAACCCTAGACTATATAAGAGAAGCTATCCTATATTAAGGCCCAACAGTACACTAAACAATTAGAGGAGGCCTAGACGGTAGCCTATAAGAACCTAAAAAAAGCTTAGAGGTTAATAAAATAGCAGGCGAACAAACACCGTTAAGAGCCTGATTTTGCCCCTAGCAATATAGTCTAGGTTATAATAAGGAATTAGAGGACCGAACGACCTAGCCGTAAGCTAGACTACTAGATAGCAGGACTATATAAGGTTCTTAAAAAGATAGGCAACTTATATAAGATAAAGCTCCTAGACTTAATTAGGGTTTACCCTATTTTCTTACTAGATAAGTTACGGAAAGCTACAAATAACCCATTACCTAGATAAAAGAACGAGCCTCCCCTACTAGTTTAAGTAAACGGTGATAACGAATAGGAGGTTAACAAAATACTGGCCTGTAAGATAGTATGGGGAGCGCTAAAATACCGTGTCTAATAGAAGGGCTACGATCCTAACCTAACCTGGTACCCTATGTGGAACTTTATAGGCTGCCCCTAAAAGCTTAAAGAATTCTATAACTAATACCCTAATGCGCCTGGACCCCTAAAGTACCTAGATAAATAGATGGAATGCTAGCATAATAAAGATAATAAGTTACCAGAAGAACATAGGGACAAAAACGCCCTAAAGCCCTAATATAGCTGTCTGCCAAATTCTGCCATATTCTGCCATTTTCTGCTAGTACCGTAAAATTTCAGATATCTAGGAACTTTAACCGCCGGTTAAAGTTGTCTAATTAGTTAGATCCGTGCTAAGACTTTTAGCGGCTACTCTTTCTAGCCTAGTGCTTCCACTTAGCCTATAATCGCCCTTTATACTTAGTTAGGACGGACTCGTGTCCCCTTTATCTCCTTATCTTATATTTTTGTAATCCTACGTTTATAAGCCTAGTGCTACCCTATTTTTTCTAACTAAGCCTAAGGGCAGGCTTTCTTTCAAAGAGGGGGGTGATGTAACGGCGCTATCGCACGTTACCTGCCAAATTCTGCCATATTCTGCCGACCTGCGATTGGCCCGCCTAAAGCTAGCGCCTTGGCGGCTCACCCTACATATTTGTTTACATCGGTCCTGGCGACCCCTTTTCCTTCTCTTTAGCTTAGTATCTTCGTAATACAGCATTCTACAAGCTTCGGTTCAGAGGCATTTGTACGAGCCGTAACAC
>NW_027137754.1:0-2589 GCF_001692895.1 Cenococcum geophilum 1.58
AGCGTGGCGAGGAGCCTTAAGCTCCTCGCCCTTCCTCATTCCAATTAACAACAAGCTTTACAACTAACATTCACTGTGTCTACTCGAGTAGCATTAGTGAGTTACCCTGTGACACCAACACTGATCAGTGGTTGAATACACAGTCAACCACAGAGCAGCTAGGTTATCGACAGAAGAGACAGTCTCGTGCAGGGGTGCCATATACGCTCATATGGAATGGATCCCGGCGATACTGTGCTACCTTAGACTTACGGAAAACTAGTAACAGAAGTGTCACTGAGTACTAGGAGATACCAAGTTGCGTCCATCACGCAGAACAACCACGTTTACGAAGATTTGGTCGAGTACTTTAGGTCAGAAGTGTTACTGAACCTAAGGTCCCAAGTTAACGTCCGAAACGCGTCAAAAACAACACTCTCGACACTCTGCCACGTTCCTAGCGGCCCTGCCACGTCGAAATCACGTTAATAACGCGCTCTCTGGCCCTCATACTCCTCTGTCAGCATCTAAGGCAGTACCAGCGCGCCCTTACCTTACGACAATTTCAGCTCTGCTAGACTATCAAAGTTCTGCCAGCACGCTATCCCTACATTCTTGACACTCTCTACACATCGAACAACTGTTATTATGGCGTTGACCTATTTAAAGAAGTATGAGAAAGATATTAACCCGGAGATATAGGATAGACCTATAACCGACTTTACAACCGCTAAGCAAAAGGAGCTAAATGGATTCTTATTACACCGTATGGTACACTACAAAGACAGCGAATACGATAACACTATGCTATGGTATTATATAAAGGAGGACTTTGTTGGATGGATAAAGGAAACATAGGTTCCTATATATAAGGATCTCGTGCGGGACTTCCGTAACTTCCTTCGGAAGTATGGAGTATTTGTCCCTATAGATGGGGGAGGTATTAGAGATAATATTTAGAAGCATATCATTAAAGCAAAAGAAGAATATAAATAGACTCCACAAGAGATTAAGATTGAGCACCAAATACGCGCTATAAAGAATAACTCTTAAGGGAATCCCAATAACGGACAGCCACAAGCTATACTAGCGCAAGCTCCGTCCGTATAAGCTCCGTCTTTACAAGCTCCGTCTCTACAAGCTCCGTCTCCACAAGCTCCGTCTACACAAGCTCCGTCTATACAAGCTCCGTCCGCGCAAGCTCCGTTCAACTCAAGCGCCAAGACGTCTCCTCTAACCCCTACCACGCCTAGACAACCTCCGTAAGAACCTCCGCAGCAACCACTACAAACAACCTCAGGCTATCAAACACCTTAAGTTCCTCAAGCTGCCGCATCTTAACCCGTGCCTTAAGCTGCCGTATCTTAACCTGTGCCTTAAACTCCGTCCCGCCAGCAAGCTTAACAAGAACCTCCGTAAGAACCTCCGCAGCAATCTCCGCAGCAATCTCCGCAACAAGCCTTTATTTCTCCATAAACATTTAATAAGCTTCAGAAGATTTAGCGTGGAGGGGAATTCTAAGACTTCTGTAGTTCCCAAGGTAGCTACAGAGGTGGCTACCAGCGTAATCCAGACAGGAAGTTCTTATAAAGGGTACTATAAAGAGAGAATGATATAGGGGGGGGGGAGCGGTTGGAATGGCACAGTTACGCAGGTAAAGCACAAAGAAAGAACTGCTAGTATTTACGGCAGCTATAAACCCAATAAACCTTATGCCAATATACCCGCGATACGAACTATAAACTAAACAACAATAGCGCCAATACGCCTGCTATTACGAACCAACCCTATAATAAGACTCCGTGCCAATCTGCCTACGGAACCGACCCTACGCTAGCACCGTACTGCCACATACCATCAACAAACTAATAGCGCCGCTATGCCTACTATTATAATACTAATCGCGTTAATACGCCTACAATCTAACGACCGAATGATCGTGCCGATAAGAACGACCCGAACAAAACTAGGTAGAGCTTTGCTCCCTAGAACACGACCCTATTACCAGCATTATACTACCACCTAAATGACCTGTCGCTAGCACCGTACTGCTATTACAATAGACCCTTGCTGCCCTGCCTACAGCCAACCGACTTTTACTACTTCCACCTGCGATATTCTGCGGACCCTAATTTTAACCAGCTAATCAGGATTTTCCATCCCCAGGATAGAAAATCGCTATTGGCTCGCTTACCACTAGCGCCTTAGCGGCCTTCACAAGATATCCACCTACTCCTACTTCTAAACGATTCTTTCTCCTTTCTCTTCTTCTCCTTAGTTTAATATTTTCACTAAATAGCAATTTACAAGCTTTGGTTTGGAGGCATTTATACAAGCCGCTATAAGAGGCAAATTTTGGGACAGCGAGATATATATTGCAATGGCAATAGTAAGTAAGGAGGATTTATATTCGTTACGATAGTCAAGCGGTATTTTATATATAAATGGCAACCACAAAAGAAGAGTTGCCAGTGTCGGGAATATATCACGTATGGTCACGTATAGCCGCGGCACTAGCGTGGCGAGGAGCCTTAAGCTCCTCGCCCTTCCTCATTCCAATTAACAACAAGCTTTACAACTAACATTCACTGTGTCTACTCGAGTAGCATT
>NW_027137755.1:0-2589 GCF_001692895.1 Cenococcum geophilum 1.58
TAGCCGCGGCACTAGCGTGGCGAGGAGCCTTAAGCTCCTCGCCCTTCCTCATTCCAATTAACAACAAGCTTTACAACTAACATTCACTGTGTCTACTCGAGTAGCATTAGTGAGTTACCCTGTGACACCAACACTGATCAGTGGTTGAATACACAGTCAACCACAGAGCAGCTAGGTTATCGACAGAAGAGACAGTCTCGTGCAGGGGTGCCATATACGCTCATATGGAATGGATCCCGGCGATACTGTGCTACCTTAGACTTACGGAAAACTAGTAACAGAAGTGTCACTGAGTACTAGGAGATACCAAGTTGCGTCCATCACGCAGAACAACCACGTTTACGAAGATTTGGTCGAGTACTTTAGGTCAGAAGTGTTACTGAACCTAAGGTCCCAAGTTAACGTCCGAAACGCGTCAAAAACAACACTCTCGACACTCTGCCACGTTCCTAGCGGCCCTGCCACGTCGAAATCACGTTAATAACGCGCTCTCTGGCCCTCATACTCCTCTGTCAGCATCTAAGGCAGTACCAGCGCGCCCTTACCTTACGACAATTTCAGCTCTGCTAGACTATCAAAGTTCTGCCAGCACGCTATCCCTACATTCTTGACACTCTCTACACATCGAACAACTGTTATTATGGCGTTGACCTATTTAAAGAAGTATGAGAAAGATATTAACCCGGAGATATAGGATAGACCTATAACCGACTTTACAACCGCTAAGCAAAAGGAGCTAAATGGATTCTTATTACACCGTATGGTACACTACAAAGACAGCGAATACGATAACACTATGCTATGGTATTATATAAAGGAGGACTTTGTTGGATGGATAAAGGAAACATAGGTTCCTATATATAAGGATCTCGTGCGGGACTTCCGTAACTTCCTTCGGAAGTATGGAGTATTTGTCCCTATAGATGGGGGAGGTATTAGAGATAATATTTAGAAGCATATCATTAAAGCAAAAGAAGAATATAAATAGACTCCACAAGAGATTAAGATTGAGCACCAAATACGCGCTATAAAGAATAACTCTTAAGGGAATCCCAATAACGGACAGCCACAAGCTATACTAGCGCAAGCTCCGTCCGTATAAGCTCCGTCTTTACAAGCTCCGTCTCTACAAGCTCCGTCTCCACAAGCTCCGTCTACACAAGCTCCGTCTATACAAGCTCCGTCCGCGCAAGCTCCGTTCAACTCAAGCGCCAAGACGTCTCCTCTAACCCCTACCACGCCTAGACAACCTCCGTAAGAACCTCCGCAGCAACCACTACAAACAACCTCAGGCTATCAAACACCTTAAGTTCCTCAAGCTGCCGCATCTTAACCCGTGCCTTAAGCTGCCGTATCTTAACCTGTGCCTTAAACTCCGTCCCGCCAGCAAGCTTAACAAGAACCTCCGTAAGAACCTCCGCAGCAATCTCCGCAGCAATCTCCGCAACAAGCCTTTATTTCTCCATAAACATTTAATAAGCTTCAGAAGATTTAGCGTGGAGGGGAATTCTAAGACTTCTGTAGTTCCCAAGGTAGCTACAGAGGTGGCTACCAGCGTAATCCAGACAGGAAGTTCTTATAAAGGGTACTATAAAGAGAGAATGATATAGGGGGGGGGGAGCGGTTGGAATGGCACAGTTACGCAGGTAAAGCACAAAGAAAGAACTGCTAGTATTTACGGCAGCTATAAACCCAATAAACCTTATGCCAATATACCCGCGATACGAACTATAAACTAAACAACAATAGCGCCAATACGCCTGCTATTACGAACCAACCCTATAATAAGACTCCGTGCCAATCTGCCTACGGAACCGACCCTACGCTAGCACCGTACTGCCACATACCATCAACAAACTAATAGCGCCGCTATGCCTACTATTATAATACTAATCGCGTTAATACGCCTACAATCTAACGACCGAATGATCGTGCCGATAAGAACGACCCGAACAAAACTAGGTAGAGCTTTGCTCCCTAGAACACGACCCTATTACCAGCATTATACTACCACCTAAATGACCTGTCGCTAGCACCGTACTGCTATTACAATAGACCCTTGCTGCCCTGCCTACAGCCAACCGACTTTTACTACTTCCACCTGCGATATTCTGCGGACCCTAATTTTAACCAGCTAATCAGGATTTTCCATCCCCAGGATAGAAAATCGCTATTGGCTCGCTTACCACTAGCGCCTTAGCGGCCTTCACAAGATATCCACCTACTCCTACTTCTAAACGATTCTTTCTCCTTTCTCTTCTTCTCCTTAGTTTAATATTTTCACTAAATAGCAATTTACAAGCTTTGGTTTGGAGGCATTTATACAAGCCGCTATAAGAGGCAAATTTTGGGACAGCGAGATATATATTGCAATGGCAATAGTAAGTAAGGAGGATTTATATTCGTTACGATAGTCAAGCGGTATTTTATATATAAATGGCAACCACAAAAGAAGAGTTGCCAGTGTCGGGAATATATCACGTATGGTCACGTATAGCCGCGGCACTAGCGTGGCGAGGAGCCTTAAGCTCCTCGCCCTTCCTCATTCCAATTAACAACAAGCTTTACAACTAACATTCACTGTGTCTA
>NW_027137756.1:0-2383 GCF_001692895.1 Cenococcum geophilum 1.58
CTCGTCTTGATATTCTCGTTAATAGACTACCAATCGTACAGGCTTGCGCGTCCCTCTTGCCGTGCTCGTGCCTCGATTGACTGAGTCGCTAACATCCTCTAAATTTCTTCTCTTCGTCCGAATATACCTTTATTAGATTCGTAACTTCTTATAATAAAGGCTCACCGGTTAGCTAGAGTAGAGGAGGTAAAGGCGGAGCAACTCTAAGTAGGAGAGCACCTCTAGGTGGGAAAGTAGCTTTAGGTGGGGGGTTAGCGTTCTAGGGGTTTTAATACAAATTAAAGTTGCCTTCTAAAGAATATAGATTGTTTTTAGGTTTCCGTAGTTAACGTATAATCTCAGCTTCCGTCTATATTGGTTCTTCTATACTAGTAATAACGGCCTAAATATTACTAGTAATTAGGTTACCGTTCTTAGCAATATATACCCTATTCCTATAAAGGAAGTCTTAAAAGTCCCGAACAATATTAACGTTGCTAAGTGCCTAGGTATTAGCAGTCTATCCTATAAAATCCTCCCTAAAATACTTCTATAGTTATAAGTCGGCGTAATATCTATTTCGGTAGAATATAATATAGTGTAGGAGAAAGCCGTTAACTTATTTTACGGTATAAGTTGTTATATTAAAGGCGAATTCATCCCAATCTTTATCAATAAGTTTCGCGTGCTTAGCTACCCCTAGTAGTAAGGAGTCTTTTCAGTTATTTAAGGTAGGCGTAGCCATATTTTTAGAGGGAGGGAAGTATTATTAGTGTAGGGATTGTCGTTTAGTACGCGTTCGTGATGTGTATTTATCATTTAGTACGCGTTTATCGTTTAGTACGCGTTCGTGACGTGTATTTACGGTTATAGGGCTTAGGACTAGTTCTAGCCTTAAATCGCGAAGACTTATAAAGCGTATTGTTCTACGTAATAGACGTAAGAATCCGTAATTTTAGAAAGGCTTAGGACTAGTTCTAGCCTTTAAATCCTTAGATTTATAGAAGAGTTTTATTTAAGGTTTAGGACCAGTTCTAACCTTAAAAGACAGCTTCCTTTAGCACAAGTAGCACTAGTATAGTGGCTCGTCTCTTCTTAGTGGAATACCTAGCTGTTCTGTGGTATAATAGTGAAGTTAACCACTAATCAGTGTTGGTTACACAAGGGGGTATCACGTAGCTACGGTTCGTAGATAGTATAATAATTGTTCTTGTATATGTCAAGAAGGGCGAGGAGCTTAAGGCTCCTCGCCACGCTACTACCGCGGCGACACGTGACGGCAACTTGCCGCACGTAACGGCAATTTGCCACCCGTAATAGCAATTTGCCTTATATAGTAACCACTTGCCTTTATTCCCAACAGATATAATACGCGAGATTGTATTATATTATATTATATTAATTAATCTTTTTTAATCCGCTACTAAATAAGCGAGTAATCTACTAACGTCCTTAGCTTCCCTACTAATTAGGTATCTCCTTTTTACCCTTTCTATTTATACTTCTCCTTATATAAGATACTATATATAAGATACTATAAAATAAAATAAAAGTAATAAAAAAGAGAGGAGATTAAATTTAGTAACTTTTATCTATTCCTTATTATTCTTTAATTCTATAATCCAATCCTTACCCTCTAGTGCTCCTACTACCGTTACTATAGGCTAAGAATTTTTATTGTACGACGAATATTAAGCTCTATAATCCCGCTACTTATAATTTCTATAGCACCCACTATAGAACCCTAGGAGACTCCAATACTTAGTAAAGGGGTAAAGGCCTACTAGACGACGCGGAGTCGCCGTATAAGCCTTACAGGGCTAGCGTTAATTAGCTCTCTACCTTATATAAGTAATATAGGTTACTTATAATTATATTTAGAGATCTATGGCTCTAAATTAGAATTGCATTTATATATAAGGGCCTCCCTATCCGCACCTATTTCTTTAATACCCCCCCTACCTAAGCCTCTATATTAATTGCCAGTAAAGCTTCTACCCTCTCCTATTTATTCTAAGACTAGTTAGTTATATAGGTATATTATATAGAGAGGAGAGTTTACTTATAGTATAGCAATATTGCTAAAGAATCTCTTATACGGTAGGACGGGAAGTATACTAAATAATTATATTTCCTAATTCTTAATAAAGGATAACGTTGGTAGGATTTAAACTTATAATCTATTAAGTTTAAAGTTAGCATATATTTACCTATGCCACCTATACGCCTTTAGTGGTTACCTTTTGCCTATAATTATTTTATTTATATATCCTATACCCCTACCCCTTAGTATTATACAATATATCTTTTATATAGTAGTAGATTCTTTGATTAACGTCTGATACGGATCCTATCTAGGCCCACGCAGACTACTCCGTACACAAGGGAAAAGTAATATTGACGG
>NW_027137757.1:0-2308 GCF_001692895.1 Cenococcum geophilum 1.58
TGGTTAATAAAGCTTTTTGATTGGAATGAGGAAGGGCGAGGAGCTTAAGGCTCCTCGCCACGCTAGTGCCGCGGCGACACGTGATGGCAACTTGCCATCACGTGACGGCAGTTTGCCGTACGTGACGGCAAATTGCCTCATTCCCGACACTGGCAACTCTTCTTTTATGGTTGCCCTCTATATACAAATACTGCTTGACTATCGTAACAAATATAGATCCTCCTTACTTACTATTGCCATTATAATATAAGTCTCGCTGTCCCAAAATTTGCCTCTTAGCACGTGGTGCTTTCTTGCTAAGGAGTCGTGGGTAGACATCGTGTTAGGGCCGCCAAGGCGCTAGCTGTAAGCGAGCCAATAGCGATTTTCCATCCCGGGGATGGAAAATCCTAATTGGCGTTATCTACCTTACTAAGTTCCATAAGAAGCTTCTGGCAATTCTTCTTTTATAGATGTAGTGCTGCAGGAAGGCAGTAAGGTATTGGTTTAGCTGCAGGTGGAAGCAGCAAAAGTCTGTTTAGGTGGTAGTACGGTACCAGCGGCGGTAGTAATAGTGGTCAAGTATAGAGCTTGTCTATTAGTCGGTCGGTTAATCATAGGCGTATAGGCACGATCATTTGGTCGGTAGATCGCAGGCGTATCGGCGCGATCAGTATCGTAATAGCAGGCATAGCGGCGCTATCAGTTTATCAATAGTATGTGGCAGTACGGTACTAGCGCAGGGTCGGTTCCGTAGGCAGATCAGCACGGAGTCTTGTTATAGGGTTAGTTCGTAATAGTAGGCGTATTGGCGCTATCGTTGTCTAGTTCATGGTTCGTGTCGCGGGCATATTGGCACAAGGCTTATCGGGTTTATAGCTGCCGCAAATACTAGCAGTTCTTTCTTTGTGCTTTGCCTGCGTAACTATGCCGTTCCAACCGCTCCCCCCCCCTACATTACTCTCTCTTCATGGCACCCTCCATAAGAACTTCCTGTCTGGATCACGCTGGTAGCCATCTCTGTAGCTACCTTGGGAACTACAGGAGTCTTAGAATTCCCCTCCACGCTGGATCTTCTGAAGCTTATTGAATGTTTGTGGAGAAGTAGAGGCTTGTTGCGGAGATTACTGCGGAGATTGCTAGTGGGACGGAGCTTGAGCGGACGGAGCTTGTGTGGACGGAGCTTGTGTAGACGGAGCTTGTGTAGACGGAGCTTGAGGCACAGGTTGAGATACGACAGCTTGAGGAACTTGAGGTGTTTAATAGCCTGAGGTTGTCTGTGGAGGTTCTTGCGGAGGTTCTTCCGGAAGTTCTTGCGGACGTTGCTGCGGACATTGCTGCGGACGTTCTTGAGGAACTTAAGGTGTTGCTTGTGGCTATCCGTTGTTGGGATTCCCTCGAGAGTTAAGCTTCTTTATAGCGCGTAGTTGCTGCTTAATCTCTTATAGAGTCCATTTGTGCTCTTCTTTTACGTCAAGAACCTGCTTCTAAATATTGTTTCTAATATTACCCCCATTTATAGGTACAAATACTCCATTCTCCCGTAGAAAGTTACGGAAGTCCTATACAATATCCTTGTTCGCGGAAGCCCATATTTCCTTTATCCATCTAATAAAGTCCTCCTTTATACATTCCTATAGCGCGGTATCATTATATTTACTATCCTTATAATATGCCATACGGTATAATAAAAATCCATTTAAGTCTTATTTATTAGCGTTTGCAAGGTTAATTATAGCTTTATTCCATGTCTTTAGGTTAATATCTTCCTTATACTTCTTTAGGTAGGTTAACGCCATAGTAGGTATAGAATCGACGGGGTGTTATACGTCAAAGGTAGGTAGGATTTTCGGTTTTATAGGATCTCGTAGGTTTACTGTTAAGAGGTAGGCAATTTAAGATGTTATTTAACGCGTTTTAGACGTTAACTTAGGACCTTAGGTTTAGTAACACTTTTAACCTAAAGTACTTAACCAAATCTTCGTAAACGCGGTTGTTCTGCGTAATAGACGCAACTTAGTATCTCCTAGTACTCAGTAACACTTCTATTACTAGTTTTCCNNAAGTCTAANGTAGNACNGTATNGCCNGNATCCATTCCATATAAGCGCATATAGCACCCCTATATAAGACTATTTCTTCTATTCGAAAACCTAGCTGCTCTATAGTTGACTATATATTTAACCACTAATCAGTATTGGTTACATAGGGTAACTCACCAATAACGACTACTCAAGTAGGTTACAGTGATGTTGGTTAATAAAGCTTTTTGATTGGAATGAGGAAGGGCGAGGAGCTTAAGGCTCCTCGCCACGCTAGTGCCGCGGCGA
>NW_027137758.1:0-2237 GCF_001692895.1 Cenococcum geophilum 1.58
GTCGTGTCTTTGATTAGTCACCCTTATGGTGACTAATTAACCCCCTACTTAGGCACCGCGATCCTTACGATCCTCTGCTTTTAACACCTATTAGACAAGAATCAATTCATCAGTTAATAGGCCAATTAAGTGCACTTGGGTGATACCGACATTGATCAATGGTCAACCTCACCGGTTGGCTATAGAGCAACAAGGTTCACTGCCGCCCCAGCAGCTTCGTTTGATCGCAAGCAGCATTCCAGTACCTAGCAGCAAAACCACACCAGCAGCTACCTCAGCAGCATCCAACCTCAGCTAGCTTAGAATATATGACAAATACGCACGAGATATTCTACAGCACGCAAATCAATACCCAGCAGACCTCTTTGTTGAGCCTATCTGCATACTAGCTTTAACAGCACCCAACATCCAATAGCCCTCGGGCAGTACCCTAGCAGCTACCTCAGTAGCTACCCTAGTAGTACTACGGCAGCGCTCTAGCCGTACACAGTACACCAGCTTTAACAGCACCTAACATCCAACTACCTAACTGCTTTACGCAGTACCCCAGCGTAGCTACGCAACTCAGCAGCAAACTACTACCTAGTGTGCTCAGCATACAAATCAACACCCAATAGCCTTATGCAGTACCCCAGCATTATAGCAACCCAACAGCTTCGCGCAGTACCCAATACCCAATAACCCAACAGCCTTGCGCAGTACTCTAGTGTAGCGACGCGCCTCGGCACGTAGCAACGCACCTTAGCAGCGTCAGCAGCATCCAATACCCAAATACCCAGCAGCTCCAGCAGCAACCCAGCAACCTAGCAGCATTAGCAGCATCTAAATACCCAGCTTCCTACCGGGCAAGCAATTAGCTCCAGAAGAGCACCCTATACAAGCTCGACACCCTGCCACGTCGAAATTACGTTAATAACGCGCTCTCCAGCCCCCCTGCTCCTCCGTTAGCATTCGCAGCAGTTACCAGCGCGCCCTCATCTTACGACAATTCCAGCTCTGCCAGACTCTCAAAGTTCTGCCAGCACGCTATACCTACAATCCCGACACTGTCTGCTACCTTCCTTGCAGATCTGCCACGTCGAAAACCACGTCCAACAGCGCGCCCGTAACGCCAGCGCGCCCCCCCCCCCTCTGTCCTCTGCCCCCTGCCCTCTACTAGCATCTATAGCAGCTACGAACCCTTAATATGGCACAACAGCTCCCTAAAGGATGGAAAAGCGGGAACTGCTCAACTACTGGACGACCTTATTATATCAACATCTATAACAACAAAGCCCAATAGGAGTTTCTAACTACAACCGCTTATTAGATACAAATTTAGGATATATAAAACACAATTAAGCGACAACAAGATGAGATTCGTCAAGTACGGAGTAGAGACGTAGAGATACGAACTAGGCAACAAAAAGAGATCCATAAGCTACGAGCTCTTCTTAAAAAAACAGTAAAAAGAGATCCAAGAGCTACAAACTAAGCAAGCTCCGCCAGCTTCACCCTCTTCGTTAACTAAAGCTAAGGAGCCACGGCAGCCAAGCTCGTATAAACCTCCGCAATCTCGAACCTGCAAAAAGTGCTCTACTACATTCCCCTCAGGTTAAGCGCTCTTTAGACATTTGCCAGATTGTCAACCATTTCAGTGTACTAAGTACGGATCTACGTTCCCCTCGAATACTACTCTCCATAAGCATATTCGGGGGTGTCGTCGTACGAAGGATGTAAACGGGAAGATAGAGGATTAGTTTCAACAAGAATTCGTGCCGACACGCCTACGAATACGACCCCGTTGCTGGCATTATACTGCCACCCGAACGACCCTGTCGCTGGTACCGTACTACTACCCGAACGAACAGACCCTCTACTGCTCCTGCCTGCAGTAACCCAATTAACCTCTAGCTGCTCTGCCTGCAGCTAACCAACGCCTTGCTGCCCTGCCTGCAGCACCACATTAACTTTTGGCTGCTCCGCCTGCAGCTGACCCCCATTCGACCGTCGCTGCTCCCCCTATAGCAGACCTACCCTNGCTGCCTTGCCCGCAGCCGACCGACAACTTACTGCTTCCACCTCCAGCTAAACCGACGCCTTGCTACCTTGCTGCCTTGCTACCTTCCTGCAGCACCANAAGCATAAAGAAAGAACTGCCAGTGTCGGAATATATGGACAGAAGTTATGTGGTTACGTGTCGTCGTCGTGTCTTTGATTAGTCACCCTTATGGTGACTAATTAACCCCCTACTTAGG
>NW_027137759.1:0-2228 GCF_001692895.1 Cenococcum geophilum 1.58
AGTTAATTTTAGTATATTAATATACTAAAATATAATATAGTTTAAGATAAGTATTAAGATAAGTATTAAGATAAGTATTAAAATAAATATTAAGATAGGTATTAAGATAGGTATTAAGATAAGTATTTAAAAAAAGTTAATTTTAGTATATTAATATATTAAGAGAAGTATTAAAATAGGTATTAAAATAAGTATTAAAATAAGTTAATTTAGGTATATTAATATACTAAAATTAGGGTATTTAATTTAGATTTTATATAATTAATTTTAAAGTAAAAAAAAAAGTAGTTTTAAAAGTAAAAAGTAATATTTAAGTAAAAGGGGAAGTGTTAATATTACCTAAGTATATTTATATAGCCTATTAATTATATATAAAGTTAGTTAATTTATAAGTATTAAAGGTAGAGAATTATAAAGATTATAGTGCCTAAATAGGGGGCTAATAAGTCACTATAAGGGTAACTAATTAGAGATATATAACTGTGTAATATATATTCTAATAGAAAGTTTTAAAAGTAAAAAGTAATATTTAAATAAAAGAGGTAGTTTAAATATATATAGGGGTAGTATTAAATAGATATTTAGTATATTAAAATTATAAAAGAAGTTATTTTAATATATTAATATTATAAAAGAAGTTATTTTAATATATTAATATTATAAAAGAAAATAAATTTAGATAATTTAATTAATAAAATAAATAATAATTAAGTAGATTTAATATAATAAATTAGGTTAATTAAGTAGTTATAATTATAGAGTTATAGTTTATTATATAAGTTTTAGGTATATAGGTAGTATTATATTTATAAAGAAGTATTAGTATAAAGTATATAAATAGTTAATATTAGTAAAATAAGGAGGATTAAGTAAAATAAAAAAGGGTATAAAAAATAAAGTAATACTTTTTTTAAAGATATAAAGAGTATATAGTAATAGGTTAAGGTATATTATAATATTAGTAGAGGATAAAAAAGTATAAGATTTAAATAAAAGATATTAAATTAAGATTAAAATATATTAAAAGAGGTTATATAAGTAGAATAAATAAAAGTAAATTAAATTAAGTATTTAAATAGGTTTAATAAAAGGTTATATAAAAAGAAATTTTAATAATAAAAGTAGTAGTAATAATAGTAATTATTATAGTAATAAAAGTAGTAATAGTAGTAATAGTAAAAGTAATAATTAAAAAAAAAGTAATAAAAGTAGTAAAAATATAAATAAAAGTAATAATAATAGTAGTAGTAGTAATAAAAAAAAGAAAAGTAATAGAAATAAGAAAAAGAATAGAAGTAATAATAAAAGTAGTAATAGAAGTAAAAATAAAAATAAAAGTAATAGGTTTAATAGTAATAGAGGTAGTAGTAATAATAATAGCGAAAATAGTAATAAAAGAAATAGTAAAAGTAAGAATAATAGTAATAAAAGTAGAAATAATAGAGATAGTAGAAGTAGTAGAAATAGTAAAAATAATAAAAATAGTAAAAGTAATAAAGGTAATAAAAGTAATAAAGGTAGTAATAATAATAAAGAAAATAAAAGTAGTAATAAAAGAAGTAAAAGTAAAATATAGTAAGGGAAATTTTTTTTTATTAAAGCAGTATAAAAGAATATAAAAGAAATAAAAAAAATTATAAAAAAAGGTAATAAAATAATAAAAAAGTAAGGGGATAATAAGGGAGGTAAAGAGGTAGTAAAGGGGTAGTAAAAAAGGTAAAGGGGTAATAAAGAAGGTAAAAGAGTAGTAGAAAAGGTAAAGGAATAGTAAAAAAAGTAAAGGAGTAATAGAGAAGGTAAAGAAATAATAAAAAAAAGTAGTAAAAAAAGGAAAAAGGTAATAAAAAAGGTAAAAAATAGTAAAAAAAATAAAAAAGTAATAAAGAATATAAAAAGATAATAAAGGAAATAAAGGGATAAAAAAAGGTAAAAAGGTAATAAAAAAGGTAAAAGGGTAATAGAGAAGGTAAAAGGGTAATAGAGAAGGTAAAAGGGTAATAGAGAAGGTAAAAGGGTAATAAAAAAGATAAAGAGAAAGTAAAAATAGTAAATAATATATTTAAAAAAAGTAAAGAAGAAAGTAAAAAGTAGTAAAATATAAAAAAAAGAAATAAAAAGGGGTAAAAAAAAAGGTAAATAAGGGGGGATAAAAGGTAGAGAAAAAAGGTATAAAGGTAATAGTAAAGGTAGTAATAAAGGTAATAGGGGTAGTAGTAGTAATAAAAGTA
>NW_027137760.1:0-2221 GCF_001692895.1 Cenococcum geophilum 1.58
TTTTTTAGTAAGGTATAGTTTTTTAGTAAGGTATAGTTTTTTAATAAGGTATAGTTTTTTAATAAGGTATAGTTTTTTAATAAGGTATAGTTTTTTAATAAAAAGTAGTTTTAAAGTAGTTTTTTTAGTAAAGAAGTATAGTTTAAGTAAAAGAGAAGTTTTTTTTTAGTAAAGAGTAGTTTTAGTAAAAAGTAATTTTAGTAGTAAAGATATTAAAAAAAAAAAGTAAAAGAAGTAGTAAAAAAAGGTAATTTAGTAGTTTTTTTATTTTTAAGTAGTTTTAAAAGTAGTTTTAAAAGTTTAGTAAGTTAAAAGGTAAAAAAAGTAGTAGTTTTAGGAGTTAGGAAGTAGTTTAGGTANTTTAGTANTAGTTTAAGTAGTTTAGTATTAGTTTAAGTAGTTTTTTTAGTAAAGAAGTAGTTTTTTTATAATAAAGAAGTAGTAGTTTAGGTAGTAGTTTAGTAGTAAAAAGGGTAAAAAGAAANAAAAGGTAGTTTAGTAGTAANAAGGTAAAAAAGAAAAAAAGATAGTTTAGGTAGTAAAGAGAGTAAAAAAAGTAGTAAAGAGAGTTTTAGGTAAAAAGGTAGTTTTTTTAATAAGGGGTAGTTTTTAATAAGGGGTAGTTTTTAAGTAGAGAGGTAGTAAAGGAGTAGTTTTAAGAGTAAAGGAGTAGTTTTAGAGGTAAAGAGGTAGTAGTTTAAGTAGTTTAGTAATAGTTTAAGTAAAAAAAGTAGTTTTTTAGTAAGAGGTAGTTTTTAGTAAGGGGTAGTTTTTTAAATAAGTAGGTAGGTAGGTTTTTAAGTAAAAAAGTAGTAAAAAAGAAGTTTATTTAGTAAAGAGGTAGTAGTTTAGGTAGTTTAGTAGTTTTAAGTAGTTAAAAAGTAGTTTTTTAGGTAAAGAGGTAGTTTTTTAAGTAAAGTAGTAGTAAAAAAGTAGTTTTAAAGGTAGAGAAATAGTTTTTTTAGTAAAGAGGTAGTAAAAAAGTAAAAAANGTAGTAGTTTAGGTAGTTTAGGAAGTAGTTTTTTTTAGTAAAGAAGTAGTAGTTTAAGTAGTTTTTTAGTAGTAGTTTAGGTAAAAAAAATTAATTTTTTTANTAAAAAGGTAAAGAAAAAGTAGTAGAAAAAGTAAAAGAAATAGGGAGTAGTTTTAAAGGTAAGGGTAGTTTTAGTAGTAGTTTAAGTAGTTTAAGTAGTTTAAGTAGTTTAAGTAGTTTAAGTAGTTTAAGTAGTAAAAAGTAGTAGTAAAAAGTAGTAAAAAAGTAAAAAGTAGGTTTAAAAAAGATAGTTAAGTAGTTTTANAAGTAGTTTAGTAGTTTAGTAGGTAGTTAGGTAGTAGTTTTAAAAAAGAGTTANAGAAAAAGGTANNAAAGTAGTAGTTTAAGTAGGAGGTAGTTTTAGTAGTTTTAAGGTAGTAGTTTTAGGTAGTAGTTTTTTTAGTAAAAAAGTAGGTTTTTTTTAGTAAAAAAGAAAAAAAAAAGGTAAAGAAGTAGTTTTTTAAGTAGTAAAAAGGTAGTAAAAAAGGAGTAAAAAAAGGAGTAAAAAAAGGAGTAAAAAAAGGAGTAAAAAAAAGTAGTAAAGAAAGTAGTTTTAAAGGTAAGGGGTAGTAGGGAAGGTAAAAAGGTAGTTTTTTAGTAGAAAAGTAGTAAAGAAGTAGTTTTTTTTAGTAAAAAAAGTAGTAAAAAAAGTAAAAAAGTAGTAGAAAAGGTAAAGAAGTAGTAAAAAAGGTANAGAAGTAGTTTTANAGGTAGGGAAGTAGTANAGAAGGTAAAAAGGTAGTAAAGAAGGTAGAAAAGTAGTTTTAAAGGTAGTTAGGTAGTTTTNNNNGTAAAAAAGTAGTTTTTTTAGTAAAAAAAGAGTAAAGAAGGTAAAGAGGTAGTTTTTTAAGTAGGGAAGTAGTAGTTAAGTAGTTTTTTTAGTAGTTAAGTAGTAATTTAGGTAGTAGTTTAAGTAGTTTAAGTAAGAGAAGTAGTAGTTTTAGGAGTTAGGAAGTAGTTTAGGTAGTTTAGTAGTAGTTTAAGTAGTTTAGTAGTAGTTTAAGTAGTTTAGTAGTAGTTTAAATAGTTTAGTAGTAGTTTAAGTAGTAAAGAAGTAGTAAAGGAGTAGTAGTTTTTTAAGTAGTTAGGTAGATTTTTAGGTAGGTTTTTTAGTAGTTTTTTAGTAAAGAAGTAAGTTTTTTTAGTAGGGAAGTAGTTTTTTAAGTAGAGGGGTAGTTTTTTAAGTA
>NW_027137761.1:0-2187 GCF_001692895.1 Cenococcum geophilum 1.58
AAGAGCCCCTAGGCGATGCAGCCGAGTAAGGGCCAAAATAACCCTTACATTGCCCCCCCCTTAGTTAGGGCTGGCCCCCAGCCCGTATCCCAATAGATTAATTCTATNTACAGAAAGGTAAGCAGTGCAGAAGCCTTACTTATATAGGGGAATAAAGAAATAGGGGAAAAGGACCAGCCAAGCAGCCTTAATAAAAACCTTAACCTATGGCCAAAACCCAGTGGGAAAAAGGGCCTATTTTAGGTAGGAAAAGAGCGTCTACTGGTAGGTAAGACTTGATCGTATACGATCAGTCTTAAAGAGACAATCGCCTGCAATTAAGTCTCGACAGCTCTATGGCTGACAGCCAGATAGTCTCCACTTGGAGCCGGCTTAATCGCAAGAATATCCCTTACATTCCCCCCCCTTCTTACGGTCAGCCCCCTCCATTACCTTACAGTAGCGGGAGATTATAGAGGGCTCGTCCCGGAAGGGGTTCGGAGAGATATCGGGTCTTATAAGCTTTTGAAGCAAGCTGGAGCTCTTAAAGCGACCAAAGCCTTACTAAAATAATCGCGTAGGATCTTTAAGCTGCTGCCATTCTCTTGGGCAAGCTATAGCTCTTAATGCAAGCTGGAGCTCTTAGAGCGACCAAAGCCTTGCAGAGAGATCGCGTACGATCTTTATAAGACGTAGCTCTTTTTTAGAGACTTTAAACTGACGTCTTAATTACCTTCCCCCGGCCGCGCAATCAGTTTTTGTAAGGAAGTGATGGCCAAATAGCCATACGCGTGTTTCCTTCCTTCTGAATTACACTATTATTACGGAGTAATATTAGCAATAAGAAGAGATCACGTAGGATCTAAGAGCTGCTGCCATTCTCTTGGGCAAGCTGTAGCTCTTAATGCAAGCTAGAGCTCTTGGAGCGACCAAAGCCTTGCAGAGAGATCGCGTACGATCTTTAAGCCGTAGCTCTTGAAGTAAGCCGTAGCTTAAGGATAGCATTTAACCGCAATAGGATCTCATAAGCTAAGCTTGTAACTTCAGAAGAGACAATCGCGTACAATTAAGTCTCGGCAGCCCTTAGGCTGACAACCGGAGAGTCTCCGGGTCGGGCCGTAGCCCTAAGACGAGCCGTAGCTCTTCATGCAAGCTGGAGCTCTTGGAGCAACCAAAGCCTTACAGAAAGATGATCGCGTACAATCTTTAAGCCGCTGCCATTCTCTTGGGCAAGCTATAGCTCTTAATGCAAGCTGGAGCTCTTAGAGCGACCAAAGCCTTGCAGACAGATAATCGCGTACAATCTTTAAGCTGCTGCCATATCTTTTGGGCAAGCTGTAGCTCTAAGAGACAATCGCCCTGCGATTAGGTCTCGGCAGCTCTATAGCTAATTAGGCAGTAGCCCTTGATTGCATTTAATCTGGAAGAGAGGGTAGTAGCTATAGCTTTGAAAACTAGCCGTTAGTTCTTCGGATAGCCATTAAATAGCAATCGGATAGCCTCCAGGGTAGCTGCATCTCTTTAAGGACGTTCAACCTTCCAATCTCTGTTGGTGGGACCTCTATAGCGAGTAAACCGCGGTTAGCTATAGAGTGTTTGCAAGCTTAATCGCGTAGGATCCCCCTTAACTCCTACCAGAAAGCTTTTAGATAGCAATCGAATCACCTTCGGGTCGCCGTCGTGGCAGAGCTGCACCGCTGCACTATCGATTGTATGCGTATACCAATCGCATCGAGAGATAATCGCGTACGATCCGGATAGCCCCTAACCCTTAGCCAGGTAGCTACCGTCTCCCTTATCTCCTGATCCGTATCTACTACCGTAAGCGGATGCGATCTGCCAGACGTCTGCTGGTATAGCTGCTCTGCAGCATACGCGATCGTCCTAGGTAATATAGAGGACCTTGATCCGTATTCCAATAAACCGTTATATACGGATGCGATCTACTAGGCGTCTGCTGGTGTACCTGCTGTGTCGCAGTGAACGCGATCGTCCTAGGTAAAAATGGAGGATCGTGAAATTGCTCGAGGGCGCAGCCCTCGGCTTGCTGCAGGCTACCACCCGCGAGGGTGTAGGATCAGTTCGAATGTAAGGCAGTATTGCCAGGGTGTACGGTAGGGAGCAGGCAAGCCGAGCATGAGTCACATAGGGAGTCGATGGAAGAGGACGATATAGTAATGAGGGTAGGCAATAGCCTAAGTACAGAGA
>NW_027137762.1:0-2159 GCF_001692895.1 Cenococcum geophilum 1.58
CGAATCAATCAATATTCATCGTCTGCGTCATCTCTATCATCAATTAGACCCTCAAGACTGCTCCGCTGTGACCTTATGACCTTGTAATTCCAACATACTGCTACTACTACCACCGCTGCCGCCACTACTACTACCACCACTACTACCACCATCACTACTACCGCCGCTGCCGCCGCCATGTCCGCGCCAGGCCGCAGCCTCTTAGTGCCGCCGTCTATGCCGCCGCTGTTATAGGCTGGGGTGCCTATATATAGGACTTCGGTCCCAGCAGATAAGCGTGCTAGTAAGTATTAGTACTATAAAAGAATTTAAGAATTTAAGAAAATACTAATATATAAATAGCTGCTGTAGCTATAGCTGCCGCTAGGGCCCTCCCCGCCCCTACCACTACCGCTACCACTACCGCTGCCGCTTCTATCGCTCCCCCCGCGGCCGGCTTTATGGCCATTAATTAGCCCGCCGCCCTCCTACCCTAGAATCCGTTACCTGCCGCGCTTACTACTGCCGCTAAAGCTACCACTACTAATATAGCTATAATGCGGGCGCTGCGTCCCCTACCGCGCGTTTAGGGCGTGTTTTTATAGTAGGCTTTTAGCCTAGGTAAAGCTCCTAGGGTTTACTAGGGGGTCCGCCTTAAGGCCAGGGCCCTAAATATAGAGGTAGCCCTAGTATAAAGCTGGGGTATAGTAGCCCTATAAGCTTATACGTTATATACGCGGGGCGGTGGCCTATTTATGGAGTATATATTAGTCGCGGGCTAGCTGTGTAGTAGCTATACTAACTGCCATTATAGCAGCAAAGGGGTGCGGTGCTCCTTTTAGGCCTATAAGTTAGCAATATAAACGGTAAAAAGTATAACTATACTAGCGTCTATATATTGCTTGGCAGCATCTACCTCAGCAACACACAATACTGAGACCTCCCGCAATATTCGCGAATATTAAACGCAGTCACTACGTGGCTAATTCGCTTTCAATATCGCTAAACTTATTAATATTTATTATACATTTATTATCTATTCGTTTAAGAATTATTTTATAACACTATTACCGCTTATAACTAACTGGGAGACTTATACATATATATAATCCCAATAAGTAAACCCACCTAGACGACCTACCTTAACTACACTATTATCTACAACCGTTACACCCTCCTCCACTAGTTCTATAATGCCGTCTAAGGCTAATATACGCGCCGCTACCGTAGAAGAGCGCGAAATTATTAAAGAGTAAAGGGAACAAGCCTGAGATAAAAGGGAGATTTAGAAGTATAAGGAAGAGCGCAAAGCCCGCCTAGCGGAGGAGGCTTATTAGCATAAATACCACCTAGCTTAAATGGCTTAATTATAGTTAGGCTTGGCCGCTTCGGCCTTATAGGCCATTATAACAGCTACTATAGCTAATGTCCTTGGTAAGCCTCTCCCTTTTAGCGTAAAGTCGCTTAAACTCCGCCTTCCTGGCGTTATAAAAAGGGATTACCTAGATATTTTTAAGGGTACCTTCAATCTAGTAAACCTCGCCTATTTTTAAGTCTATACTGCTTAAATTGAGATCGCCGACGAGATATAGATTAAGAATGGTACTCTAGTTATAAGGAAGGTAAAGGTAGATAGGAAGCTATTTATAGATAAAGGCGTCTGGTTTAAAGGTTTTACTAACTACGTAGTTATTACTAGCACCCTTTGTATATACCCGCTGGACCTTATCACTAGTATACTTCTTTAAATAAATATAATTTGTACCTTATCAACCTAGTATATCTAAGTAGGTTATATACTTAACTTAGCACTCGACTATTATACCTTTATAATAACTAATGGCCAACTAGAGCCCGCTAATTGGCAAATGCTAGCCTAGTATATAGCGCCATACCTTATAATATCTAGTGCTATCGGCTTCGCCGCCTTAAAGAGACTTAGGTTGGATACCTCCTATACCTCTAATACCTGCCGTAGGTTTAATAGCAGAGGCTGTAATAATATAGCTTGTAAATACCCGCATAAGTGCTTAAAGTATAGTAAAGATTATACTATATTATCTAAAGCTTGCGCCTAGGAACAGCAAGGCGAACCTTATAAAGTAGGGTCTAGCCTAATAATAACACTAACTTTAATTATATGCCTAGGACCTAGGCCTAATACGTTACTATTATTCTCT
>NW_027137763.1:0-2123 GCF_001692895.1 Cenococcum geophilum 1.58
TCTATCTCAGATAGATTGACTTACGAACTACACCAACAAGTAGACCACTGTCAGCAGTTATGGCATCTCATCCATCTTAGATAGATTAACTTACTCGCTACACCAACAAGCAGACCATGGTTAGCAGTTATAGCATCTCGTCCATCTTAAATAGATTGACTTACCCGCTACACCAACAAGCAGACTACAGTTAGCAGTCATGGCATCTCGTCCATCTCAAATAGATCGACTTACGAACTACACCAATAAGCAGACTACGGTCAGTAGTCATGGTATCTCATCTATCTTAAATAGATTGACTTACTTCCTACACCAACAAACAGACCACGGTCAGCAGTCATGGCATCTCGTCCATCTCAGATAGATCAACTTACTCGCTACACCAACAAGCAGACCATGGTCAGCAGTCATGGCATCTCATCCATCTCATATAGATCGACTTACGAACTACACCAACAAGCAGACCACGGTCAGCAGTTATGGCATCTTGTCCATCCCAGATAGATCGACTTACGAACTACACGTTGGACAAGCAGACTACGGTCAGCAGCCATCCTTCTTTCTCTTGTAGCGTTATATACCTCCTATATTTTAGGATTGCCGTTAGAGAATTAACATTAAATAGCCAAGCTCTATACATACGTCCTCGAAGTTATTATGAATCCAAGGAGGAGCTTGTTCCTCTACAGGCGCCATTTTCTAGCAATTAGTGTTAAATCGCACTGTAGTATAAGTTTGCGATTGCGAACTGTGTAGATTTATTATGCGGGGTAAGGCCCGGCCAAGACAGCAATACCTTTGGGACTTAACGCTTACTGCGTCCTGACGCTGTAGCACTTAATTCTCTATAATGCGCACAACGCTAATATAAGCTGGGAAAGCATTGCAGCTGAGTAGAGTAGGGTGCGGATAAATCATGGGGCCTTCTCTGCTAAGAAACATGCTTGGCGCTGCATATGCACCACGAAAGGCTTTCGTGTATGCATTATTGTATCCTCTTATCGCGCACCACGTTGTGGTTGCTGCGAGACCAATCCTTTGGTCATATTTTGACGAGATGTCCGAAGGGGTTAGTCATCCCGGCCGTATTCCGCTTCAAAATATGGTCTGAGCTAGGAGCAGGAAAAGTAGCGGTGCTTCTCGCGCAAGAATTCGCCCGAAGCTCTCTGCAGTTTGCCAGCGCTAGCAGGGAGGGCGGCCGACCCGCTCTGGCCACACCCTTGCTTGAGAGGCGTTTAATTTTTTAACGCGAATGAAGAGAGAAGTTGGCGTTCAAACGCTTTCGCCACGGGATAGCATGTAGAGGTGAAGGTTGGTGGGGTGGATGCCAAGAGTTTTGAATGGCGGGGCAAGTGCCAGCTAGGACCAAATGAGGATCTCCATAAGGGAACTTAGAGTAGAAAATTTGTTTCGCGATCCGTGAACGCGTGGCGCACTAGTCTTAGTCCTAACTCAAGTGTTTTAGAAAGCATTGGCAAGAAAGTTGTCATCTCAGGCAGTGCCATCGAACATACTAGAACAACTGCTTCTGCTATAAAAGCCCATAACCTTGTCAAGTGCTTTTGATTTTCATATTCGAGAATAAGCATGCCTAACCTAGTTCGGAGACCTCGTCAGTGTCGCCCGCTGCGTCCATCAGAGCGGAACCGATATCTTACCCGTCAGCCAGGGACTAAACTAACGTACAAAGAACGCTGTTGCATCTTTATACTCTCAGATCTCTTACATTGGACGCTAGAAGCAATCGCCACAACCATAGGACTTCCTCGGACGACCGTTCAATCTGTGCTAAGATCTGGAGCTGAAGCTCCAAACAAGCAAACAGGTAGAAAGCCCGGACAGGATCCGGGCAGTAACTCTTGGCAGTAACTTTACTGCCCGAATCTTCTGCCAAGTTTCGTTCTGCCGGTGCAAAATTAGTGGCTTAGAGCTTATTTTTTAGAGTCGTAGCTTAATTTAGCAGGGTTTACCCCTAGGGGCACCTCTGCGCCTTTACACCTCCCTCTACGCCTCTCCCTACGCCTCTACGCCCCCGCGCCTCTACGCCTCCGCGCCTCCACGCCTCCGCGCCTCTACGCCTCTACACCTCTACACCTTTATATCTCCGCGTCTTTACGTCTTTA
>NW_027137764.1:0-2053 GCF_001692895.1 Cenococcum geophilum 1.58
GTCGTCATTCTATTTATCACCTATCTGGTGTATATATAGAGGCCTTAGAGCCACACTCAATAAACACACGAGTCCTCATTTTCAGACCTCGTTTTCAGGTCAACAAGATGTATAGGCTGCTACGGACTCGGTCTCGGAGGACCCTGAAAACTAATTCCTAAAAATTCTGTATAGGTTTGCCCTCCACTCGCTCAGTTGAAGGAAACGGTTACAAAAACCTCCACAATCCATGGAATTAATAGCACGTAGCATCAAGCAATGCGTTGAACAGTTTTGCATTGAGCTTACTACTACCGCAAAGAGTGCGTACGCGACCATGAGTTTTATGAACCATTATTTCAATTAAACGATAACCCAGTTTCGGGGGTCCATAAGGCCATAGCAGAGCCGCATCTAACATTGTTTAGCCAATGCGCCATCAGATTTGCTGCTACCAATCATCGGCATTTACGTATCACATTCCATCGCACACCAACTATAGTGTAGATAAACTATTTTAGGCCGGTAGCATCTGACTTCACAAGGATTATCTCACCGCTCGTTTTAGGACCTAGCACGCCTCACCCTCGCTCTTCCAGTAAATCACTGTTCATCGGATCGCCATAGAGGCGCATGACAAGGCTTGCCAAATGCATTCTACCTTACAACCAAAGGGTTTAACACGAATCAATGATTTGCCTGGCCAGATGCGTCAAGCAGCTGCTCTCGTAAGGCCCCCACATGACCCCAGCAGTGTGAATGACTGGACAACTTCTTGTTGTGCTGTAGAATCAAGAGGCTAAAATAAATGTACTTCTCAGTCGCCTCATTCTCCCAATGTAACACTAGGCATCTTGCATATGATTATGCGACATCTATCCCTGCTGACCGAAAGAAGGCAGACGGGCATCACTGCAACACAAAATCACGGGATGCTCCTCGTGCTACGTTGGTGTATGCTGGTCCAGTGCCTATAATTTCACAGCACGATGAAGGCGCAAGCAATGCTGCCCAAATAACGTAGCTTTGTTGTGTATATGAGTAGGCCCCATCTCAATCATTAGGACATAGAAATATCGTCCTGGCAACCATGCACAGTGGAAACTCGCTATGTGGAGCGGAGAGATTGATGATAACCAAGGCCGGACGAAGAGCTTCACTGATAGCTCGCACACATCCTCAACATTTTTTACCAATACTGAGATCAATGAAGATGGCCGTAACACCTATGAAGTCGCACTGGGTTTGCTTGCAGGGAAGGTCGGAATTACGATTATACAGCAAGAATATGATGCAGTCTGTCAGCAATCAAGTACTATTGATTCGGTCAAAGATGCTCTCCGCGCCGCGAATGCGGAGCACTCAGGAAGTTTGCATGAGCATAGAGGGTTTCACAAATTCCTTGGTGTTCTCGATAGGATTGTTGAGTCGTTCAATCGCTTTCAGAGTGCACTTGACACCATTTGTCAACCATCCCAGCCGGCGAGTCTTATCTGGGGTTCTATAAAATTTGTTCTTCTGGTACCAGCACATTCTTCTTTCATTCAACAGCACATTGGACACGTTTCTAACCCGTCTTTTCCGGTCTAGATAGTAAACGACCTCACAAGAATTCCGCCCTTTATTACAGAATCATTCCAGGAGCTCACAGAAGCCCTACCACTATATGAACAGTACAAAGTCCTACTCTCAGATGACCCACACTCTCATCTGCGCCCCCCATTGGCTCGGATATATGTGGAGATTCTTACATTTTGCATTATAACTACCAGGCAATCGCAACGCAGCGCTCTCGGTTCGTATTCCGTTAATGCTCGTCACATTAAAGTGGCGTAATTTTGAAGAAAGCTATGAGACTCAGTGTTGTATAGAAACATTGAAACTGAAACTGACACGCGGTTTCAGTTTCATGGCGTTTCGTATCAGTTTTATGCGAAACGTTTTAATATGTTTCAGGTTTCGCAGGTATACTAATAAGCTTAGGCGAAGCCATTGTTTACTCGATCTGGGGTTTCTATAGCAATAGAGGCCAAGCATAACGCCTCACAGAGGCACTTGCGCAGAGCTTAGGCGT
>NW_027137765.1:0-2033 GCF_001692895.1 Cenococcum geophilum 1.58
TAGGTGTTGTTTAGGAGAAAGGGGAGGGAAAGATATACTAGGTATACCAGCCGTAAAAGTTATTAATTTTGTTGTCTTTTTTACAGGTTTTTGGTTTTCTTTTTCAGTAGAANACTNAGGATGTCCTCNTTTTTCTCCTGTCCNAAATAGGNNAGGAGAAGGAGAAGGGGCAGAAAAAGTGAATGTAGTCGTAGACTTATTATTACTTATTTCTATAGGAGGTTTTTTTTATGCCTATTAGACTTTGGTATCTTATAGGGGGGTTTCCTAGTTTTTTTTTTCTACCCTTATACCTTTCTCCTTACTAATCCTACTAGAAGATTTCTGGGGAGATTAGGCTAAAAGGGAGTAGAAAGACTAGCCCCTATTGGTATTGGTATTGGTGGTAGTGGTAGTGGTAGTGGTTTTGGTGTTCCTGTCCGTGCCTCGCTTATAAGCTAGGACCACCCCTAGAGAAAATTTTCTGTTGGGATAAGGGGGTAAAATGACAAATAAATCCACCTCTAGCTCGCTAGGCGGTAGGAATTAGGTCTTNAAAGTTNGAAAATNNATTGTTTTTGATGGTAAGATGGGTATGCGTAAGTTTTAGAGTGTGGCGCTACCTTTTGGTAAGGTTGCATGTGCGGTAAAGGTTTTGAGCTTACTATTTATCTATACTCCTAATACCCTTAGGCCCTAAACTAGTTAACCCCCAAAGCCTTAGATGCGGATTATATGCTAGAGATCTACAGATTAGTTGCGTTTTCTTATAAAATAGATTAGCTGGTATTTCTCTAGTGAGAATTAGACTCTATATCGTCTTGCCTATTCTATATAGGTATTATAAGCTTTCTCTAGCATTTTGCAATTCTCTATAGCTAATGGCCCGTATATAATTAGGTTTATATTATTAATAAAGCCTATCCCCTAGGTTGCCCCTTCTTTAAAGGAGTTAAGCAGGTTGCTTATAAAGAAAAGGAAAAGTATAGGCGAGAGGGGTGATCCTTATAGTATTCCTGTTGTAACTGCGATAGGGGGGCTTTAGTATCTGCTAAAGACTAGTAATGTTCCTTTCTAACCTGTAAACCCTTAAATAAATTATATAATCTATTCTAGGAAGCCTTTTACCCTAAGGATATATAGGAGACGCTTGTGGGGTATATTGTTATAGGCGCCACTAATATCTAAGCTAAGCATTAATACTATAAAGTCCCTTTATATTGCCCATACAGATTTAATAATAGCAGTAAGTAGCGTAAGTGCTAATAGTGTTAAGCGGTTCTTTCTTACCCCTATTTAGCTTTATAGTAGTAGGGCGTATTCCTTAGCTATATCTACTATATGGTCTGCTATTACCTTTTCTAAAATCTTACTAAGGGTGTTTTTTAAGGCAATAGGGCGGTAGCTTTCTAGGATTAAGTAATCTACTTTACCTTCTTTTTATAGGATAACTATTATTATAGATCTTCTAAGTTATAGGTAGTAGCCTATAGCAAAGCATGCTCTAGCTATATCTATAAGCTAGGGTGCTATAAATGGTCTATAGGTCTTTAAGGCCTTATTTAGAATCCTATCTAAACCTAGTGCTATATTATTTAAAAGGCGGCTAATAGTTCTAGCCATTTCCTCTATTATTATATCGCTGTTAACCCGTAGGCAAGTTACCGGTACTTTACCCGTAATATTACTAAGGTCTACTAAAGCCGATTAGGGGAAGAACCTTTTTATAAGGATCTTTGCCTTCTTATCGTTATTATTAGTGGCCTATAATTCCCCTGCTCTTTATAGGGGTAGTAGGTATAAGTCTTCTACTAGTCGCCCTACCTTTTTCTTTACCTATTTTACTATAGCCTACAGGCCCTTATTATAGGGGAGGCTTGGGTTAAAAGTNTACTTATTTATAAATTATCTCCAGTTATTCCTTACTTCTTTTTTTAGGGTGTTCTTTAACTAGTTTCTTATATCTTTATATTATCTCTTATCTTTAAGGTTATAGCTACTTAAGTATTTCCTTTTTACTTATTATTGGCTAGCTATAAGAACCGCGTATTATA
>NW_027137766.1:0-1899 GCF_001692895.1 Cenococcum geophilum 1.58
AGAGATAATATAAAGACATGAGAAACTAGTTAAAGAATACCCTAAAGAAAAAAGTAAGGAACAACTAGAGACGGTTTATAAACGAGTATACTTTTAACCTAAGCCTCCCCTATAATAAGGGCCTTTNGGCTATANCAAAATAGGTAAAGAAAAAGGTAGGNCGCCTAGTAGAAAATTTATACTTACTACCCCTATAAAGAGCAGGGGAATTATAGGCCACTAATAACAATAATAAGAAGGCAAAGATCCTTATAGAAAGGTTCTTCCCCTAACCAGCTCTAGCAGACCTTAGTAACATTACGGGTAAAACACTAGTGACTTACCTAAGGGTTAACAGCGATATAACAACAGAGGAAATGGCCAGAACTATTAGCCGCCTTTTAAATAATATAGTACTAGGACCAAATAGGATTCTAAATAAGGCCTTAAAAACATATGGACCACTTATAGCACCTTAGCTTGCAGATATAGCTAGGGCATACTTTATTATAGGCTACTACCCATAACTTAGAAGAGCTATAACNACGGTTATTTTANNAAAAGAAGGTAAAGCAGATTACTTAATCCTAGGAAGCTACCGCCCTATTGCCTTAGAAAACACCCTTAGNAAGATCTTAAAAAAGGTAATAGCGGACCGNATAGNAGATACGGCTAAGNAATANAACCTACTACTATAAAGCTAAATAGGGGCAAGAAAGAACCGCTTAACACTATTAGCACTTACGCTACTCGCTACCACCATTAAATCCGCATAGGCGATGCNAAGGGACTTTATAGTATTAATACTNAGCCTAGATATTAGCGGCGCCTATAATAACGTACCCTATAAGCGTCTCCTATATATCCTTAAGGTAAAAGGCTTCCCAGAATAGATTATATAATTTGTTTAAGGGTTTATAGGTTAAAAAGAAATATTATTAGTCTTCAGCGGATACCAGAGCCCCCCTATTATAGTTATAACAGGAATACTATAAGNATTACCCCTCTCGCCTATACTCTTCCTTTTCTTTATAAGCAACCTACTTAACTCCTTTAAGGAAGGGGCGACCTAGGGGATAGGCTTTATTAATAATATAAACCTAATTATATACAGGCTAATAGCCGCAAAAAATTATAGAACACTAGAGAAAGCTTATAATACCTATATAGAATAGGCAAGATAATATAGAGTCTAATTCTCACCAGAGAAATACTAGCTAATCTACTTTATAAGAAAACGTAACTAATCTATAGATCTCTAGTATATAATCTATATCTAAGGCTTTAGGGGTTAACTAGTTTAGGGTCTAAGGGTATTAGGAGTATAGGTAAATAGCAAGCTCCGGTAAAGCGTATATACGGTATAAGCGGCCCGCAAAGGCCAAGCACAGTACATCGCATTATTTAGGATTGTTAATTCTATATAGGGTCTATACTTCTAGAGGTCACGCCTACTATATATAGCAGTTATCCGGCCAACTATAACGTATAGGTCCAGTATTTAGGCCATTAGAGAATCTAAGAAAGGTCCCCCTAAATCACTCCTTAAACTACTTTAAAAGGTCCAAATAGCCTACCTCTAAAGCATAATAGGCGGATATAAGCGAACGGCTACAGTACTACTTAAAAAGGAAGCTAATATTCCCCCCCTATAACTATATATTAAAGCCGCTGTAATATAAAGGGCGTAAAATAAACGCAACTCTAATATTATAAAGTATATTAAAACACGCCTAAATAAACTATAGAGGGACCCTAGGGCGCCCTATAGGAGAATAAACCAACAACCCTAAAGTAGGGAAGATATATTAGAGAAACAGGTAAAGAAAGCAAAAGAAGAATAGTGCTGCTTTAGGGCCTAGGCCTATATAGAGGAGGAAGGAAGACGTATAAGAGGCTAGTAAAGACAACAGTAAGAAA
>NW_027137767.1:0-1897 GCF_001692895.1 Cenococcum geophilum 1.58
ATCTACCTTCTTTATCCTCTCCTATTACTTTAGTAAAGGATTTAAAATAGCCTTTTCCTAGCTTTAGCTAGAAGAAAGCCGATTGTAGCCTTTTAGGATATTTATCCTTAGGGGCTTTAAGAGAAAAGAAATAGCTTCCTTTATAGATCCTAGTGTAGTGTTTTCCTTTATTCTTATTCTGCTGCCAGTTATTTTTCCACTGTTTTAGTATCTCTTCTCTTGCCGCTCTCCCTATATAGGCTAAGGAGGTATAAGAAGATTGTAGTTTTCTTCTAGAAAGGCCCTTTTTTGCTAGCTTATCTGCTATTTTATTCCCATAGATTCCTAAATGGCTAGGAACCCAGTAGAAGTTAATAGAGATCCCTTTACTAGCTAAATAGGAATAGCTTTGCGTAATTTTAAAGACTAGTTCTTGCCCCCCTGTAAGAGAATTAAGCTATAATCTCTTAATAGCTGCTTGGCTATCTATAAAGATATAGACTTGTTTCTCTTCTAGTCTTTATTGTTTTAGGTGTTCTAGGGCCCTATAGACTACATAAAGCTCTACGTCTATAATTTCCATATGGGGTCCTAGATTCCAGTTCGTTGCATATTTAATCCTATTTCTCTCCTCTATTTTACATATAGCAGCTGCATTTAATTTATTGTCTTTAGAGCTATCTATATGGTATATATCTACTAGGTCCCACTCTAGGGACTCTTATAAATTTTCTACTAGTCTTAAATGTTCTTGTGCAGCTTCTTCTTTACTACCCCTTAAGATAGAAAAGAATGCAGAGATAGAAGGAGACTACGGTTTTTGCCATTCTAGAGAGATTCTCTTTATTTTCCAGTTTTAAATTAGCTGCTGAACTCTAGAGGCTAAAGATAGTAGCTATGTCTTTGGCTGTAAGAGGTACTTTATAGTAGAGTTTTTAGGGCTAGAACTAGAGCTAGAATTAGCTGCTAATTCGTCCCTATCTTTGTTGATCTCTTCTATATAGACCTTCTTAATTACGTAGTTTTCCTTAAATTTTAGGATTCTTAATGCGTAGTTATTGCAAAGCTTTTTAAATCTAATTCTAGGAGGAGGAATAGAGGCTTCGATCTCTACAGCTTGGCTAGGAGATCCTTTAAACGCTCCTATAACTAGTTTTAGGGCCTTATTTTGTAGAGATTGGTACCTATCTAGTAGGTAGTCTCTAGATTTGCTTTTCCACCAGCATTGTACACCGTAGTCTGCTATAGTGGTAACGCAAGCTATATAGAGCTGTCGTAGGGCTTATAGAGATAGACCTCTTTGTGTATTACCTAGTCTTCTAATTAAATAGAAGGCTGTTTTTGCTTNAGAGATTTGTATTTCTATATGTTGTTTAAAAGTAAGCTTAGAGTTTAGAAATACCCCTAACCACCTAACTAGGGGTTTAGGAGATATTTCTACGTCTCCTAGCTTTAACCCTTCTTCTATAGTAGTGCGTTTACTATAGAAGTGTATAAGCTCTGTTTTGCTAACGTCGAAACTAATAGCAGCTTCCTTGGCTTTAGACATTAGCTCTAGCGCTATTCTCTCTAGCTTTTTACAATTAGACTTGGCTGAATTTAAGGTAATTGTAATTGCAAAATCGTCCATATAGCTAAGAGAGTAGGCTCCTTCTGTTTGTATGCTGCAGATATTGCGTATATATAGTAGAAATAAAATAGGGGATATAGGCGATCCCTGTGGTATCCCTGTTTCTAGTTTTACTTTTTCTTATATTTGCCTATTAAAGGAAAGCTGTAGCTTTCTATTGCTAAGGAAAGTAGCTACCTATTATGTAAACGCTATAGGTAGTCCTAGTTCCTTACAGATAGATAAAAGCTGGTTTTTAGAGATATAGTCAAAAGCCCCTCTTACGTCTAGGAATAACGTAGTGGCTAT
>NW_027137768.1:0-1879 GCF_001692895.1 Cenococcum geophilum 1.58
TTAACTGCCTGCTATAACTATAAGGATAGGCTAATAGCCTTACTAATTATAAAGCATACGCGTATAGCTACTTTTAGTTTATATAGAAGCTGGAATTCTTAGGGGCAGTATATTAATTATATATAGGCATTATAATACGGCTCTTATATAGTAAGGATATAGTATTTCTCTAGGTCTAGGCTGTCTAGTAAGGGCCTTATAAGACGGTAGTTTATATTACCGCAGTTATACTATATAATAGATAGGTAGTAGACCCCTAGTAAGGGTCCTTCGCCTCTCCTTTATTTCTTACTTCTTCTATTTTTACTTTCTTTAGGATATTTAGAACTTCTATCTCTTATATCTATACCCTAGTTACTACTTATTTTATATAGAGCTTTCTATTTCCATATCTTATGTTTCTACTAGCGCTTCTATATTTAAATCTGTTATTATCTCCGGTTCTTCCCCTATTCTTACTAGTTAGCTATATACCCTTTAAAAGTTAGCTATAAATATTATATTTACCGCGTTAAGTCTAATTCTTAATTATCCTAGTCTTAAGCTTACTATAGCTGTCTATAAGGGTCTTCTTATAGGGTAACCTCTCCCTTATATCCCCTGTAACCCTTATATCCCTATACGGTCTAGTAATATCGCGCGGCGTTGCTTCTAGCCCGTTAAGGCTTGGGATGGCTAGCCTAGCCCCCTAGTATTAAAGGTAGGAAACGCTAGAAAGGCACCTGCGCCCCCCTAGCTTATTACCTGTTATTTCTATTTATATAACCTAGCGTGCAGTTATTTCTATAGCTGTTAAGCCCTTACCTTCCATCTCCTATATTTAATATAATCTACTCTCTTCTACGCCTTATATATGCTTTAGTAGCAGTTTACGCATTTTATTTATTCTTAATTTAAGTAGTGTCTTGTATTATGGGGGCCTATATAGTAGCCGTAGCACACCTATACTGCGTATATAGATTAGGTGTGTCCCTATTATATATAACAATAGTATTATTTTAGGCGGAGTCTGTAGTTATAGAGCCTTGCGTCGTATATAAGGCCATTTATAATAATACCTTTTTAAATAAGGAGTTTTTATATTTCTAGTATATATATGCTAATAATAAGGGAGCTATATATTTAACTGGCGTTTCCCTAGCAAGTCTCTAGCGACCCTTATATTCTTTTATTATTCTTATTATATATTTAGTTTATATTTTCCTATTAAAGCTATTAAATTTAGGTGATCTTAAGTCCTAGTATAAGGCGTTCCGTTTATTTTACTATCTTATATATAGTTACTATATTATCCGCCTAGCGTCCCTTTTCTACCCTAAGGCTTAGGGGAACCACTAGGACTTTAACTAGGTAATCTTTATAAAGCACTTTTATACTAATACGTTCTCCTAGCTTATTCCCTACCCTAATAGCTCGTTCCTTTACCTATTAGTCCCTTAAGATAACTCTAATATCTCTACTCCTAAGGTATTAGACTATAACAGCGTTATAGACCTCTTTATAAATCTCTATAAGGACTTCTGTTTCTAATTATCCTCTAAGCTCTTCTACTTTTTCTATATTTAGTTATATTATAATTATATACCCAGATATTATCTTTAGGGGGGTAGGTTCCCTATACTATAGATATATAGCTACGGCGGCCTAGGTGCGGTTCGCCGGTAAAGAGGGGTTTTATTTATTTTTAATTTTGCTTAGCCGTTAAAGGATTTAATTAAGGGTTTACTAGAGGGGCGCCTAGGGTTCGCTAAACTAGCGGAGCCATTCTACTAGCTGCATTAGTTCGTTATAGCTAATAGTTACTCCTCTATAACTATAGATACTAAACGCGTCTAATAGGCTTTATATTTTATTAAATGCCTTCTTAATAGAGGTCTTT
>NW_027137769.1:0-1856 GCF_001692895.1 Cenococcum geophilum 1.58
GACATAGGCCAGCTGATAGGTAGAGACACAGAATTGAAGGAGCGATCTGTCTTATTCAAGGTGGCTCTAAGAGCCCTAATATACATAAGAGAATTAACCCCCTACAGGGGTCCCTAGAGAGTAATGATACACGTTGAAACTGAACTGACACTGATGTCGAACAGCACCCGTCGCACCTCTATAGTAAGGCTACCTCCGTAGCCAACATACCCCCTTAGATCTGGCGCAGAGCGTCAGAGCTAGATTACCGGATTAGGCAGTCGGGATAGACGAGCTGGTGGTGAGCTTTTGCTGTGATTTGATTGTTAGGTCCTTAGCAGTACGATACAAGCGTTTGTCCTTAGCAGTATAATGCAAGCGTCTTAAGCAGTACGATGTAAGTGTCTTAAGCAGTACGATGCAAGCGTCTTAAATTGGTTACGCTATATAAGCGCAAGAGTGTTATAGGGGTGCCTATCGTTGATAGGGTTTCCGTTATGCCTACTATTGTAGGACTTCCGCTATGCCTACTGTTGTAGGGCTTCCATTATGCCTACTATTGTAGGACCTACTGCCGCAGGCTTTATAATGCCTACTATTGCAGGAACTACTGTCGCAGACTCCGTAGTGCCTTCCGTTGTAGGACTTCCGTTATACCTACTGTTATAGGGCTTCCGTTATGCCTACTATTGTAGGACCTACTGCCGCAGGCTTTATAATGCCTACTATTGCAGGAACTACTGTCGCAGACTCCGTGGTGCCTTCCGTTGTAGGACTTCCGTTGTAATTAGAATTCGGATGCTTATAAAGCAAATTAAATTCCTTAATTATTGTTGCCATTTTGAGCTTCTCTGACCTCTTCGCTACCTTTTAAATGAAGGCATAATATAGAGCTGGACAGACCTTCTTACAGTCCTGGACAAAGGCTCGTATAACGCTGCTTTCCGTTACCTCTATTAACCCTTCCTCTAGCTCTTCGCCGTTCTGTATAATGGTAATATAAAGCTAAAGCTAAGATTCCAGAGTCTAATGTTTAGGCCCTTATTTCCGTTTCTTGAGATCGTCTAATACCATTTGCTGTAGCGTAGCTTGAGATGGCTTTGCTACCTTCTTTAGCTGTCTTAGAACCGAATATGGTATAGTAAGGTTTTTGAGATACCTAGAGAAGTTGGTGCCTATGGTGGCATACAATAGTGCTGTAAAGGTGTAGAGCTTCTCTTCCCGTTTTAGGTAATCTTATTATTAGAGCTTGTAGAGCTTAAAGAGCATTCTCTGTGTCTCTATTAATTGTGGAGTTTGTTGGTTTTGCTGATTCAATAAAGCAGGTGTAGCGGTTCTAGTAGACGCTGGAGTTGCTGCTGGAGCTATAGGAGCTGCTGCTGGTGCTATAGGAGCTGTTGCTGGTGTTACAGGTGCTGCTGCTGGCGTTGCAGGAGCTACTGCTGGTGCTGCAGGAGCTGCTAGTGCTGCGGCTATCGAAGGTATCTCTAGCTTAGTGTTTTCTTTAATTTCGTTCTCCGCTTTATCTGGGTCCATATAGTCCCAAATCTTCGCAAAACTTACTTCTTGACGGATAAATTAAAACCATAAAGGCCAGTCTTTCTAGGTTAGCAAAAGAGGGTTTGTAGAGTCCTTGGTTACTATATTGGCTTTTATTTTAAGGTTGCGTAAAGAGACGCGCTTACGCGTAAAGTACGCGATATTTCGTGACAAACTATGCTTAAAGAGGCTTAGTGGTAATCGTCTGGCCACTAAGATCTCCCTAGTGCTTAGAAGGTTACCGGGCTCATAACTTTCAGCCAGGCAGGTATCACGATAGATGACATAGGCCAGCTGATAGGTAGAGACACAGAATTGAAGGAGCGATCTGTCTTATT
>NW_027137770.1:0-1852 GCF_001692895.1 Cenococcum geophilum 1.58
CTCTGGTACAGTCTAACACGCATCCGTGCGATAAGGCGGGTCGGCTGAGTCCGATCGCTTACGTTACTGGGGACTAACTAATATAGTGATACTCTTGGCGTTGATCCCTGTGGCGCGAACGGGCGCACAGAGGAATCCCTGCGAGCGCTCGAGGACGAGCGCGCAGAGGAGAGGGCAATTGTAAGAGTATATATATTAGGTCCCGCCGCGCTTGCGACAAGTTCGCAAGCACTCTCAGTCTTTTTGGCCGTATGGCGACGTGGAGGCGGGCCACGTTACAGAAACGCTAGACGAACGCACGGCTCCCTTATTGTTAGTACACATATATTAGGAATATAAAAACTCCTTATCTAAAAAGGAATAATTATAAATGGCCTTATATATAATATAAGGCTCTATAACTACAGACTACGCCTAAAATAATACTATTGCTATATATAATAGGGATACACCTAATCTATATACGCAGCATAGGTGTACTACGGCCACTATGCAGGCCCCTACGATACGAGATATTACTTAAATTAAGACTAAATAAAATGCGCGAACTGCTACTAAAGCACATATAAGGCATAGAAGAGAGAAGACTATATTAAATATAGGAGACGGAAGGTAAGGGCTTAATAGCTATAGGAATAACTGCATACTAGGTTATATAAATAGAAACAACAGGCAATAAGCTAGGGGGATATAGGTGCCTTCCTAGCGTTTCCTACCTTTAATACTAAAGGGCTAGGCTAGCTATCCTAAGCCTTAACGGGCCAGAAGCGACGCCGCGCGACATTACTAGACTAATTAGGGACATAAGGGTTACAGGGGATATAAGGGAGAGGACGCCCTGTAGGAAGACCCCTATAGATAGCGATAACAGGCTTAAGACTAGGATAATTAAAAATTAGACTTAATACGGCAAATATAATATTCGCAGCCAACCTATAAAGGGTATATAGCCGACTAGTAAGAATAGGGGAAGAACTGGTAATAATAATAGATTTAGATATAGAAGCGCTAATAGGAATATAAGACACAGAAATGGAAAGCTCTATATAAAATAAGTAGTAATTAGGGTGTAGATATAAGAGATAGAAGCTCTAAATATTTTAAAGAAAGTAGAAATAAAAGAAGTGAGGAACAAAAGAGAGTTAAAAGACCCTTGCTAGGGGTCCACCACCTATCTATTATATAGTATAACTATAGTAACACAAACCACCGCCTTATAAGGCCTTTACTAGACAGTCTAGACCTAGAGAAATACTATATCCTTGCTATATAAGAGCCGTATTATAATACCTTTATATAATTAATATACTGCCCCTAAGGATTCCAGTTCCTATATAAACCAAAAGCAGCTATATATATATACTTTATAATTAGCAAGGCTATTAGCCTATCCTTATAGTTATAGCAGGCAATTAACCCAGATATTATAGTTATAATAATTTAAACATATAGGGGACTGGTATAAATTATTAATATATATAACCCTAGGGTTAAAGGGGTTCTATAAATAGAGAATATTATATCGGTAATAAGCTTACTAGAAACTAAAGGTATAGAGTTTATCCTATTAGGAGATATAAACCTCTACTACCTACGGTAGGGGGGTATCTATATTACTGCAGACTAATAGTTAGAGTGCCTATTAAGAGCTATAGATATCTGGGGCCTTAAGCTAGCTACCCCCCTAGAAGCAATTATATGGCAATAAGGCACTATTAGAAGTATAATTAACCTTATATTTATAGACAAAGGCCTATACTAGAGACTTAAAAGGTGTAACCCCAAAGAAGAATAGGCACTTACCCTAGACTATATCCCTATCTAGATATAGCTAGACCTAGATACTAAAGCG
>NW_027137771.1:0-1811 GCF_001692895.1 Cenococcum geophilum 1.58
CCAAAACGAGCCCCTAGGGGGCTATAGATAAAGGTTTTAATAGAAGACTTAATAGAAGACCCCTTAGTATTTTAGAGATATATACTATTTAAAAGTTTTTCTACCTACTTAAAGCCGTTTACAAAGCTAATCTAGTAAGCACTATATCTACTCCTACTGTAGATTAACCTATTATATAGCCGCTTTCTTACTAACCCTCTAGGCCTATATAACCCACTTAATCTCCTTAATAACCTTAAGCCGTAGGGAATACTATTAGAGCTCGTTCTGCTAGCTAGCCCGCTATTTACTACCCTATTTAGAATCTAGCGCTACTATAGAAGGATTACCTCTAAGCCCCTCAGTCTACTTACGCTAAAGGGCCTATACGGACTTTACTATGCGGCACATATAATATATAGGCGGCTACTTAGGCTAGAGCTTAAGCTTAAGCTCAGACTTAGGCCCTTACTGCGGCTATAGTTACGGCTATAGCTATAGCTGCGGCGGCGCCGATAAAGGGGAAGCTATAGCGCTTACCCAGGCTAACGTATATTGGCTCAATCCCGTAATAGATAGAGGCGCTAGTAGATATGCCGTTAGTAAACATGCCGAAGGGACCTTAAGCTAAAAGGTAAGGCTACTAGACGTAAGCAATTAAAGCTATAAAGACTGCGCCTACTAGGACTCGGCTATACGGTTAAATAACGCCTACAGCTTATATACTCTCTTGTCATTTTTATATGCTCTCTAGTCATTCCAGGCGTCTATAGTCTTTAGGCAGTTTGCGATAGCTAGTACGGCCTAGTAGAGTATTAATAGCTAGCTAGGGCCTTCTTCCTCTTACTATAGGTAGGCTTTAACCTTCCGCGTAAAGGGTAGATAGGCCTTATACTAGAAGACCAGGTGGTTCTATATAGGGCTACTTAGGAACATTTTGCGGAGGACTACTAAGTCCTATAGAATAACCTCCTAAAGGTAAAATAAGAGGTTTATGGCGCCTATAGCTGTAAGGTCGTTAATCTAGCCGACCTAAGGGCTAAACCGACCCTTCTAAACGTCTAGCTCTGGCTAAATCGTCGATAGTAGTACGTTAGGGGGGGCAATGCTTGCCCTATAAATCTTAAAGCAGCCCATCTACAGCGTATAGCCAGCTATTATCTGCATAAACTCCTATAGTAGCAAGTTTAAGTAGTAGCTAACTATCTACTCCTAGTTTTACCTGCTAGCGCGTCTAATCTAGTCCTTACTAACCCCTTTTAGCTCTACTATCTTAGCGCTAGCGCTTTATCTAATATAGGTCTTCTTCTATAAGAAGACGCCAATATACTAAAACGCCTTAGCAACCTACTCCCGCTGCGAGTTATATAAGAAGGCCGCCTTATAGTCCCCAGTACTGCTCTTAATTAGGCGGATATTATACTATACTAACCGCTTACTAAAGTCTAGGAATGGCTTGTTGCTAAGGTCCTAGTAGTATAAAAGGTAGAAAGCTAGCCCGCTAAGTATATAGATAAGCGGCTTCTTATTATATAGAGCCCTAATAGTCTTAAGGCGGCTATACTAGTTCTACTTACCGGCGTATATAGTAAATATTAGGGGTATACAGCGCGTAGAGCCTTTGCCCTTAAACTTAAAGGTAAATAGGTCTAAGATTTTAGCGGAGCGCCTATTGCCGCCGTGGGTAAGTATATAGTAGCCTAGTAAGATATCCACAAGCGTACGGAGGTAGTATTCTAGCAAGGAGTCTCTACGGGCCTATAGCTGGCGGCAGACATTCTTAAACTCGTCCTCTATATATCCGTTAAGCAGTATATCTCTACCCTTGTCTA
>NW_027137772.1:0-1776 GCF_001692895.1 Cenococcum geophilum 1.58
TTAATATTTTCCTTATTATTATTTATATACTAGTCCTATTCTATCTAGTAAAGTATAAGTAAGTAAAAGTCCCCTAGCGTCTCTTTAGCAGCTCGTCTACTTTACTTTAATATATACTAGAGTCCCTTATTATATAGTATAACCGACTACCGGACCTTGCATATTACCCTGTTTCACCTACGTTAGCACTACCCTCGTATGTCTTGGATACGTTTAATATAAGTTATAGGCTCCGGAGTTAGGGGTCTACTTTCATGTATTTATACCACTTGATTTCCATAGATTTACAATTAAGTTACTCATTCAATCCTTTACACTGCAAAAGCTTACAGTTATAAGCCCGGCCTGCCTACCGTACTGCATCTGATCTATACATTCAGCGCTTACTAAGCAATTAATCTGCTACCTCGTTCAAGAAGTCACTACTTCTTCTACCTTTACAAGTATTTCGAGCTTCTTCCGGGTACTGCTGTTATACTTATAATTACCTTTATTTACCAAACGGACGGACGATTGAACATTAATTGTATCAAATATTGATCGAACCGAACCGAACCTAACCGTACAAACCCGACCGTATAAACCCCAACCTCCTTCAACCCAGATACACAACCATTCGACAGAGTCAACCTATCCACCACAGCGTAACGACCTCATATGGCGTCCAAGGGAGAGCCCAGCCAGCGCGATTCAGAGCACGGAGCCAGAGCGAGATGCCAGAGCACGGAGCCAGAGCACGAAGCCAGTAAAAGCCAGAAGCAGAAGCTAGCTTAGATATACTAATGGTGAGAGACAAGGATACTAGGTAGACACAAGGAAGGCACCAGACCAACGGCAGTAAGAGGACCGTCGCCAAAACCAGACAACCGTTCGAACGACCAGCTAGCGAACACCAGAGCCTTAATATAGGCCTGTCACCAAATCAAATCAAGGCTTCCTGGGGAGGCACCAACACTACAATCAGTCGCAGCCATTACGCTATAGACGCCTTCCGTTACAACCAGTCGCAGCTATTACGCTGCAGACACCAACACCACAACCAGTCGCAGCCATCACGCTGTAGACGCCCTTCCGAAACGCCAGCCTATATTAGCACCAGCCTCATCGGCACCAGTTACGACGATCGCAACATCACCAAATTCGACGTCTTAACGTCACCAGAGTCACCAAGTGACTACCTTAATATCTACCTCGACTATAGATCAAAAAGATCTACCGCGAGCACGGATTAATTGACTGCCTTGAATGCAAATTAAATTACTACACCTCTTTGAATACAGTCTCCTAAGCGGCTAGGGAGGATGCCTTTTTAAACACAGTCTTCTAAGAGGCTAGGGATAACATCTCTTTAAATATAGCTCTATATCCAGAGATATAAAGTTAGGGAGATATATTTTAAAAACGACCCTTTTTTACTCCTGTTTAATACAGTTTCTACCTTTATTTTTCTTTCTACAGCTTTAACTACACCGTTAAATCTGGGGGGGTATATAACCGACTACTGGACCTTGCATATTACCCTGTTTTACCTGCGTTAGCACTACCCTTATATGTCTCGGATACGTTTAATATGAGTCATAGGCTCCGGAGTTAGGGGTCTACTTTTATATATTTATACCACTTGATTTCCATAGATTTATAATTAAGTTGCTCGTTTAATTCCTATACACTGCAAAGCTTATATATAGTTTAGTAGGGTTTAAGGTAATTTCTTCTAGAAATTAGCGCTAGCTATTTCTACTCTCCTTTTATATTATCTTCTTAGGCCTATTCTTT
>NW_027137773.1:0-1765 GCF_001692895.1 Cenococcum geophilum 1.58
TATTATACGCAGTTTAAATAGAATAAAAAGATATTCTAGGGGGTAGGAATTTACTTAAAGGAGAAGACCTATAGCGCCTATAAGTAGAGCGTCCGGTATACCAAGCTTAGCGGCGTTAAGAAGACCTAAATTAAACGGGTTGGATGCTAGAATATGGACGTAATGATGGGAGCCTACCTTAGCTACCTACTTTATGCGTTTATACGGTTAATTACCGGCTTCCCAAAGGAAGGAAAGGGCTACTTTCTCCCCTACGCATAGGAGGTGCTAGAGGAGGCCCTTTATTTAAAGATATGGCCTAAAACTAACGTCTAGCTAAAACGTATAGAGGCCTACTACCTAGGTAGGGCTAATAATAAGGTTATACGGCTTAACCTTATAGGCTTAGGATTTCTACGCCTCCTCTACGCGCTTAGGGTAATCCTATTATAGGACTTAGTAATCCTACGCAAGCAGTTCCCGCTTTACCCCCTATAAAAGGACCCCCTCTTTAGCTGTGAGGAGTACCGGAGGTTTGCCGCGCGGGTAGAAAGCTCACTAGCTAATATAGTTACGCTAGATAAGCTAATAATGTGGAAATACTGGCCCGCCTATAAGGCCGTAGCTAAGCTAAGATATGAGGCCGCGATCTTTAAGATAAAGGGGGTTTAATTACGCGTGCAGACGATCTTAGAACGCCTTAGCGAAATGGAAAGATTATTAGCATTATTCGCACCTATATAGATTTAGTAAGGGAAGACGGGTATCTAGATAGGGCCTACAGAGTCCATATATCCACCTTTAGGCGAGCCCGCGCTGTCTACTATAGCGTCTACTATATCTGCGCCGCCTGCTCTACTGTCTATAATATCTATACTACCCGCTTAGCCGCCGTCTATAATATCCGCACTGTCCGCTTAGCCGTCTATAATATCCGCACCGTTCGCTTAGCTGTCTATAATATCCGTACCGCCTGCTTAGCCGTCTACTATATCCGTATCGCCCCTACTAGCGTAGGCATAAGCTAATACTTAACTATCTCTCCTATTTATCCTTAACCTGTAAGCGCCGCTAAGGAAATATAAAATGCTTTAAGGCGGTAATTTAGTCTTTTAGCTCTGGACTAAGTGGACTTTAGGGCTAGCGGGTGGGCCGTTAATTAAAGCTCTTAATTGCTACTAGGGGGCACGCTGGCGGGTTAACGGCGAGGCTATATTCTATAGCCGTTGCCGTAGGATAATTAAGGATATAAGACGGCGCGTAGAAGACGGTATGGTAAGAGACAAGAGATAGGCTATTAACCAGCTAGAATAGCTACGAGGTTGGCGTTCTTTAGATTGGCTTTATAAGAATATCTAAATAGTTATTTTACTATAGTGACTAAGACGCCTTAATATATAACTGCACTATAGTAACTAAGACACCTCTATATATAATTGCACTGTAGTAACTAAGACGCCTTAATATACGACTGTACTGTAGTAACTAAGACGTCTTAATGTAGGACTATACTAGTGACCGAGACGTCTTAATATAGGACTGCACTGTAGTGACCGAGACGCCTTAATGTATGACTACACTATAGTAACCGAAACGTCTTAATATAGGACTACACTGCATTGACCGAGACGCCTTAATGTAGGACTATACTATAGTGACCGAGACGTCTTAATATAGGACTATACTACAGTAACTAAGACGCCTTAATGTAGGAATAGAGCCCGTTTAGGTGTTGTAAATTCAGAGCAACATTACGCGACCGTCCAGAAGTACCGATCTAACACAA
>NW_027137774.1:0-1763 GCF_001692895.1 Cenococcum geophilum 1.58
CTCTGATTAGTCATCCTTATGATGACTCATCAGCCCCCTACTTAGGCACTGCGATCCTTACGATCCTCTGCTTTCGACACCTATTAGACAAGAATCAATTCATCAGTTAATAGGCCAATCAAGTGCACTTGGGTGATACCGACATTGATCAATGGTCAACCTCACCGGTTGGCTATAGAGCAACAAGGTTCACTGCCGCCCCAGCAGCTTCGTTCAATCGAAAGCAGCAATCCAGTACCTAGCAGCAAAACCAGCACCCAGCAGCTCTGGCAGCATCCAACTACCCAGCCAGCTTAGAATATTTATATTCTACAGCACGCAAATCAATACCCAGTACGACCTCTTTACTGAGTGCCAGTACCCCCAGCTTATCAACAGCACCCAACACCCAACAGCCCTCGGGCAGTACCCCATCAGCAGCTACCTCAGCAGCTACCTCAGCAGCACTTATGCAGCATACCAGCTTATACAGCATCCAGCGTCACAGCAACCCAACAGCCTCGCGCAGTATCCAATTACCCAACAGCTTTACGCAGTAACCCAGTGTAATAACACAACCCAGCAGCAAACCATTACCTAGTACGCGTCATAGCATACAAACCAATACCCAACAGCCTTGTGCAGTACTCCAGCGTCACAGCAACCCAGCAGCGTCAGCAGCACCACCCAATACCTAGCAGCATCAGCAGCACCCAATACCCAACAGCCTTGTGTAGTACTCCAGCGTTACAGCAACCTAGCAGCGTCAGCAGCACCAAAGTACCCAGCTTCGCCAGAAGCAACCAGCTCCAGAAGAGCACCCTATACAAGCTCGACACCCTGCCACGTCGAAATCACGTTAATAACGCGCTCTCCAGCCCCCCTGCTCCTCCGTTAGCATTCGCAGTAGTTGCCAGCGCGCCCTCATCTTACGACAATTTCAGCTCTGCCAGACTCTCAAAGTTCTGCCAGCACGCTATTCCTATAAGCTTGACACTCTGCCACGATCCTAGCGGCTCTGCTACGTCGAATACTACATCCAACAGCGCGCCCATAACGCCAGCGCGCTCTCCCCCCCCCCTCTACGGCCTTGTAAGCCACGAAAACCACGTTAACAGAGTCTACATATTGGTGCCTCCTTCTTCCGCCTTATTACCTGCATTACGACAATTATAACTTCGCCAGAGGAATTAAGACCTGCCAATACGCCTATAGACAGACAAGAATTTGTGCCAATACGCCTACGAATATAACCCCGTTGCTAGCACTATACTGCCACATACCATGGACAAACTGATAGCGCCGCTATGCCTGCTATTACGATACTGATTGCGCCAATACGCCTGCGATCTACCGACCAAATGATCGTGCCTGTACGCCTACGATTAACCGACCGACTGATAGACAAGCTCTATGCTTGACCACTATTACTACCGCCGCTAGTACCGTACTACTACCTAAACGAACAGACCCTCTACTGCTCCTGCCTGCAGTAACATAATTAGCTTCTACTGCTCTACCTGCAGTAATACAATCAACAACTGCTGCTCCGCCTGCAGTACCACCATTACCTCGCGCTCCCTTCCACCTCCAGCTAAACCGATACCTTGCTGCCTTGCTGCCTTGCTACCTTTCTGCAGCACCACAAGCATAAAGAAAGAACTGCCAGTGTCGGAATATATGGACAGAGGTTATGTGGTCATTCGTGTCTCTGATTAGTCATCCTTATGATGACTCATCAGCCCCCTACTTAGGCACTGCGATCCTTACGATCCTCTGCTTTC
>NW_027137775.1:0-1756 GCF_001692895.1 Cenococcum geophilum 1.58
CGGGCTATCTATCGGGCCGTAGGTGGTCAGGTGACCTACACTACGCCATGCGGCCCTGCCGCATACGCTCTGCGCGTAATGCAATTTATAACCTCTACTTGTACAGACACTGGCGACATTTATAAAAAGAAAGAAGGTAAGAAAGTATAAAGGAGAAGTATATAGGTTAATAGGTGCTTAGGGCAGTAATCGCGGATGTCTTGGGTATTGCGAATATTACGGATATTGCAGACGTTGCGGATATCGTTACGGATATTGCGGATATCGCTACGGATATTGCGGATATTGCGGTGGAGACAGGTAGGCGCGTATAAGGTGTTACTAAGGTGTCCCGTGACAGAGCGTAGTTGAAGTTAGAACCGAAGGTGTGGCGGCTTTGGAAGGTATAAGAGTTGTAGAGCTGTTGCAGACTATAGGGTAAAATAGGTGGAAGGGCTGATAACCAAGCATTGTATAACGTTGTTCCTCCTCCTCCTGGGTTTGGTTGCTATTGTCGGGTAAATTGCAATAGGGTATGCTGTTGTCGGCTAGGTTGCCGGGGGTCGTACTGCTGCTGCTGGGCAGGCTGTTGGGGTACAAATGCAACAGGTGTTTGAGGTGTCGCAGGGGTATTCGTAGAGGGAGCTGTAACATTTGTGGAGGGAACCGTGACGTTTGTAGAGGGAGCCGTAACGTTTGTAGGCGGGGCCGTGACGTTTGTAGGCGGAGCCGTAACGTTTATAGGCAAGGGGAGCTCGGCCGTAGGAAGGTCATTTGAGACAGCTGGAGCTGAGTTGTACCGTTGCTAGGTAGGTTGCGGAGGTTTGTACGGGCTTGGCTGCCGTAGATCCTTGGCTTTAGTTAAGGAAGAGGGTAAAGCTAGCGGAGCTTGCGCGGGTGGAGCTTGTGCGGACGGGGCTTGCGTGGGCGGAGCTTGCGCGGACGGAGCTTGTGCAGGCGGAGCTTATGCGGATGGAGTTTATGCGGACAGAGCTTGCGTAGGCGGAGCTTATGTAGACGGAGCAGCTTGCTAGGGTGTAGGTGTAACAGGTGGTTAAGGTGTCCTAGGGGTGGTGGCAAGTGGGCGTAATTTGAGACGACGGTTGATAGCATACGAATTAAAGGGTCCTTCGTTATCGATATATAGCTTAATTTCTGCATCTAACCATTCCGTACGGTCGTCCTCGTGAGCGACGTCGTACAGTACTTATGGTACTAACTTGCTCTTTTTGTTAAAGACCCATACTCCATTACGTCGGAGCAGTTATTTAAGTCTTTTAATTGCAGACCTATTAGCGTCCTTAAATGTTTATACCTCAAAATTATTAAAGTCCTCTTAGTATGAATCCCATAAGCTTTTATCTTTAAAGTTATAGCTAGTGTACTCATTAATTTTGAAATTAATGTAGTTGGTGACGTCTTCTGCGGTAGTCTCGCTGGTTAGGGTAATCCCGTTGGCCCAGTTTGGATATTAGATTCCTGTGTTGGACATAACTGGCGTTAATTGTGGTGTTTGTGGTGATCTTACGTGTTAAGTGGTTGATATAATTTTCGACGTAGCAGATCTGTAAGGAAGATAGCAGACGGTGTCAGGGTTATAGGGGGTGCTGCTGACGCTGCTGGGGTACTGGCTTAGTAAAGAGGTCGTACTGGGTATTGATTTGCGTGATGGACGCGAACCGAACGAAGCCTTGGTAGGAGTCGGTTCTTTGAGTTCCCAGGGCCTTGGTAGGAAGGGTTCTTCTTAGCAAACGCGACGTGATCGACGGGCCTTGGT
>NW_027137776.1:0-1728 GCF_001692895.1 Cenococcum geophilum 1.58
AACTACCGTATATAGTATAGCTTGCAAATTTGACGCGCTTACCGATATGGAGGAGCTCCATATTCAAAAGTCGTCAGATTTACCGAACGACAGCCTCATATTTAGATTTAAGCTCCATATCGGTTAAATATGGAGCCTCCATATTGAATATAAAGTTGTAACCGAACGGCCTCTAAGTAAGGCTACTTTATAGCATGCACAGAAGAAATCTTAGTAGAAGATATCGCTAGAATCTATATTAAAGAAGTATTTATAAGATATAGAGTATTAAATAAGATTATATTGGATAGAGATCTAAGATTTATAGTAGTATTTTAGGGGGTATTCTTAGCGGAATAAGGAGTTTATACAGCAATACTAATAGTATACTATCCGCAGACGGACGGATAAACGGAAAGATTAAATTAGACACTAGAATATTATTTAAGATATTATATTAATTATGCGTAGAATAATTGGGTATTATTATTACTAGTTATATAGTTTATATATAGCGCAACACTATAAAAAGGAATAGGTATATTACTATTTAAGGCAAATTATGGATATAAGCTAAGAATATTATTATTACTACGGCAAGTAAAGAAAATAAGTAGTATAGCTAAAGAAAGAATAAAAATATTAATAAATCTTTATATAGACCTTATAGAATTAGTNAANAANGTATAAGANAGAATAAAAAGGTACTATAANGCTAAGAGATCTAANGNACCAGATCTTAAGGAGGNNGATAAAGTATAGCTACTATATAAAAATTTTAAGAGTTAATAACTAAGCAAAAAGTTAGACTATATTAGACTAGAACCTTTTAAAATTATATAAAGGATTTCACCGGTTATATTTAAGTTAAACCTACTAGCTAAAATAAAGATCTACCCTATATAGTATACCGCAATACTAAAACCAGTATATAAGAATATTAAACTATTAATTTATAAAGCAGATATATATAGAGGATAAGAAGAAGACAAAAAGTTTTACCACACATGCAACCTTACCAAAAGGTAGCGCCACACTCCAAAACTTACGCATACCCATCTTACCATCAAAAACAATCTATTTTCTAACTTTCAAGACCTAATTCCCACTGCCTAGCGAGCTAGAGGTGGATTTATTTGTTATTTTACCCCCTTTTCCCAACAGAAAAATTTCTTTAAGGGTGGCCCTAGCTTATAAGCGAGGCACGGANAGGAACACNANANCTANTACNACNACNANNAATACNAAAACTANAAAATAGGGGCTAGTTTCTCTACTACCTCTTAGCCTAATCTCCCCAGAAATCTTCTAGTAGGATTAGTAAGGAGAAAAGGGTATAAGAATAGTAAAAACTAGGAAAACCTCCCTATAAGACACAAAATGCCAAGGCCTAGTAGGCCTAAAAAGAAACCTATAGAAATAAGTGATAATGAGCCTATATCTACACTTACTTTTTCTACCCCTTCTCCTTCCCCTAGCCTATTTGGGACAGGAGAAAAAAGAGGATATCCTTAGTCTTCTACTAAAAAAGAAAACTAAAAACCTACAAAAAAGACAACNAAANTAATAACTTTTATGGCTGGTATACCTAGTATATCTTTCTCTCCCCTTTCTCCAGAACAACACCTATAAAAGGCTTTAGATAGCCTAACCCAGGCCTATAAAGGGCTAGAAGAAGAAGAAGAAGAAGAAGAAGAAGAAGAAAATAAAAAGGAACAAGTTAAACAGCTAGAGGACTATACACGTAGT
>NW_027137777.1:0-1724 GCF_001692895.1 Cenococcum geophilum 1.58
TAATAGTATCCGGAGACTATCCGGATAGTCTTCGGATAGTCTTAGCCACATTTCTTGGCGTACGAATATTCTACTAACGTCCTTAACTTCCCTACTAATTAGGTATCTCCTTTCTACCTTCTCTATTTATGCTTCTTCTTATATAAGGTACTATAAAATAAAATAAAAAGTAGTAAAAAAAAAGAGAGGAGACCTAGTAGTTAAATTTAGTAACTTTTATCTAATCCTTATTATTCTAGTTCCACGATCCGATCCTTACCCTCTAGTGCCGCTGCCGCCGCTATAGGTTAAGAATTTTTATTATACGATGAATATTAAGCCCTATAATCCCGTTACTTATAATTTCCACAGCACCTACTATAGAACCCTAGGAGACTCTGATACTTAGTAAAGGGGTAAGGGCCTATTAGACGACGCGGAGTTGCTATATAAGCCTCGTAGGACTAATATTTAATTAGCTCTCTACCTTATATAAGTAATATAGGTTACTTATAATTATATTTAGAGATCTATAGCTCTAAATTAGAATCGCATTTATATATAAGGGCCTTCCCGTCTATACCTGCCTCTTTAATACCCCCCCCGCCTAAGCCTCTATATTAATTGCTGGTAAAGCTTCTACCCTCTCCTACTTATCCTAAGAGTAGTTAGTTATAAAGGTATATTATATAGAGAGGAGAGTTTACTTATAGTATAGTAATGTTAATGGAGAATCTCTTATATGGTAGGACGAGAAGTATACTAGATAATTATATTTCCCAATTCTTAATAAAGAACGACATTGGTAGGAATTAAACTTATAATTTTTTAAATTTGTATATTTACCTACGCCACCTACACGCCTTTAGTAGTTACCTTTTACCTAAAATTATTTTATTTATATACCCCCCTTTTAGTATTGTATAACATACCCCTTATATACTTTCCCTTATACGACTATAAGAGAATACTTAGAATCTTATAAGCTGCCTAGTCCTTTACGCACTCCGATACCTTAAGTATTTGTAAAGTAGTTCTTGTACAATCCTATAGAACGCGACGTTAAGAACCTAAAAATACTCTTTCTAGCTTATCGCTTATTCTAGGTATTAAGAGAACTTTAATTATAAGCTATAAGAGTTATAGAAATCTCGTATGCTAAAGAGGCTGATTTTACTATTAAATAGCTATTGTACGGCTATTAAGCGGAATTGGATTCTCGTTAATATAGTTATTAAACTTATTTAGACTCTGTGGACGAGTATACTTTTATCGGGAAAATATTCGCAGGATGAGATTTAAGTAGACTTTGATTTTCGCGTTTCGCGTAATTAACATGCAATTTAACTAACTTGATACGCAATTAACCAACTTGACACGTATTTAACTAACTTAATACGCAATTAACTAACTTAATACGCAATTTAACTAACTTAATACGCAATTAACTAACTTAACACGCAATTTGACCAACTTAATACGTAATTAACTAACTTAACACGCAATTTAACTAACTTAATACGTAATTAATACGTAATTAACTAACTTAATATATTTAAAAGTTAAATAATACGCAGTTAACCTACTTAGCAACTTTAAAAGGTAACTGTATATTTCTTAATATGTAATTAAGGTAAAGTTATATACTATATATTTAACTATTATATATTATCTAATATAATCTTATACAATCTTATATAGTCTTATTACTTAGAGGCTCTGTATAAGGCTCTGCACGAGGCTCT
>NW_027137778.1:0-1697 GCF_001692895.1 Cenococcum geophilum 1.58
TAGAGCTTTAACTAGACCCTTAACTAGAGCTTTAACTAGAGCTTTAACTAGACCCTTAACTAGACCCTTAACTAGACCCTTAACTAGACCTTTAAGTAGAGCTTTGTGTAGAGCTTTATATAGAGCTTTATATAGGTATTTATGTAGGCGTTTATATAGGTATTCGTGTAGGCGTTTATATAGGCGTTTATATAGGCTTTTATATAGGCGTTTATATAGGTAGCGGAGGAGTAATAAAGTAGGTAATAAGGCCTAGAGTTAGTCTAGATATAATATATTAGCTATTTAGGTGTTTATCTACTATAAATATTAAGAATTAGTAGCTCTAGCTAAATATTTACTATTTTAGTAGTAATATTTTAGGCGAAATATAGCGGTAACCACTAGGCCGTTCGCAATAATTTTAGTAGCATTAGAATCGCCCTATAAAGTTTTAGAACATAATATTTACTAATTATTTATAAAAATATTAGCTTATTATTAATTAGTAGCTAAAAAAATAGTATAGCGCGTAAGTTTATATAAAAATTATATATAAATTGGCGTAAGGGACTAATAAATTTCCAAACCGTGTACTAGATAACAACAATATTAGATAATTAATTTATTATATAAGCAGCTTATAATTAGTTAATCGTCTAGGACCGAGATAAGTCTAATATTATCTCAGTCCTAGACGATCAACTAATTATAAGCTGCTTATATAATAGATTAATTATCTAATATTATTGTCGTCTGGTATATAGTTCGGAAATTTATTAGTCCCTTACGCTAATTTATATGTAATTCTTATATAAACTTATACGCTATACTATTTTTTTAGCTACTAATTAATAACAAGCTAATATCTTTATAAATAATTAGTAAATATTATATTCTAAAACTTTATAGGGCGATTCTAATGCTACTAAAATTATTATAAACGGCCTAGTGGTTACTACTACGTTTTACCTAAAATATTACTACTAAAATAGTAAATATTTAGCTAGAGCCACTAATTCTTAATATTTATAGTAGATAAATATATAAATAGCTAATGCATTATATCTAGACTAACTCTAGGCCTTATTACCTGCTTTATTACTCCTCTACTACCTATATAAACGCCTATATAAAAGCCTACACAAACGCCTATATAAACACCTACATAAATACCTATATAAACGCCTATATAAATGCCTATACAAAGCTCTATATAAAGCTCTATATAAAGCTCTACTTAAAGGTCTAGTTAAGGGTCTAGTTAAGGGTCTAGTTAAGGGTCTAGTTAAGGGTCTAGTTAAAGCTCTAGTTAAAGCTTTAGTTAAGGGTCTAGTTAAAGCTCTAGTTAAAGCTCTGGTTAAGGGTCTAGTTAAAGCTCTAGTTAAAGCTTTAGTTAAGGGTTTAGTTAAAGCTTTAATTAAGGGTTTAGTTAAAGCTTTAGTTAAAGCTCTGGTGAAAGCTCTAGTTAAGGGTCTAGTTAAAGCTCTGCTTAAGGGTCTAGTTAAAGCTCTGCTTAAGGGTCTAGTTAAAGCTCTAGTTAAAGCTCTAGTTAAGGGTCTAGTTAAACCTTTAGTTAAAGCTCTAGTTAAGGGTCTAGTTAAAGCTCTACTTAAAGCTTTACTTAAAGCTCTACTTAAGGGTTAAAGCTCTAGTTAAAGCTCTAGTTAAGGGTCTAGTTAAAGCTCTACTTAAGGGTTAAAGCTCTAGTTAAAGCT
>NW_027137779.1:0-1650 GCF_001692895.1 Cenococcum geophilum 1.58
TCAGATGGTATCAGCCAGTGTATCAGCCAGTGTATCAGGTAACGTATCACCTAGTGTATCAGGTAACGTATCACCTAGTGTATCAGGTAATATATCACCTAGTGTGTTAGGTAACGTATTACCTAGTGTATCAGGTAACGTATCAGAATACGAGACGGAACGTAGACGTTCCGGAACTAGGGTCTTCCAGGTATATAGAGACTCGATCCCCCGCAGATAGACATTATCAATTGCATCAAGTTCATCCACTTCACTTACTTCACTACATCGTTCACCCTGTCGTCCTCCGACCTCCGCTTACGCAAATTAACACTTACCGCTTCCCCCTAAAGGTTCTTTGGTAGTTTTGCAGTAAATAAAATACAGTATACCTTTTCTAGTATTATTCGATTTATTCGTTCTATCAACCTATTTTATTCGTGGGTATAAGCAGCCATATATTGCTGAATAATACTGTATATAAAGCAGGCTCCTTTAAACCTTTTATTTACAAATTCACCCCCCTTATCTAATTTTAGGTATTATATTTTCCTTTTTAATAGATTTTCAGCTCGATTTTTGAATTCTATAAAAGCTTTATAGGCTTCTAATTTAGATTTTAGTAATTTAAATTCTAAATATCTAGTAGCTAAATCTAGGAAGAAAATGATGTATCTTTCACCATTTATAGTTTTAGGGGATATTGGTCCATATAAGTCAGTTACTACCTTTTCTAGGTAAACTTTTGCTTTTAGTGTAATTTCTTTATTTCGCTGACTTGTTAGCTTTAATTCTATATAAATTTCGCATTTATCTAATGGAATATTTAATTGTAGACCTAGAGTTTTTATAGTGAAATAGGATTTATATAGCCCATTCTTTGGTGCCAAAGTTTAATTTTATCTGCTTATTCAAGCAAATTGATTTTGTTTGTTGGCTCAATTTTGTTTATTTNCTTGCTTTTNACCTTCTTAGTNTTTTCACTAGGCAGNTTNTTTTGTACTATATNTATATAGTANAGGGAGTTTCTTCCNATGGCTGAGATAAGCAGTTGTTCATTTTTGTATATATAGGCTTGACCGCCCTTAACTACAATTTCATAGCTAAGTTAATCTAGCTTACTGACAGAGATAAGATTGTCTCTCTAGGACCTTCTTAATATAAACTTAATACTTAAGTTCGTCGTCCAAGTATATAAGAATGTCGTCTAGGTATACCGTATAGAATTTATTAAGGTAATTAAAAAGAACGTTATTTATATACCTTTAGTACATAGCTAGTCCGTTTATTAGTCTAAAAGGAAGAACTTTATATTTATAGGAACTATAGTAGGTACGGAACATTATTAAATCTTCGGATATAGGGTCTATCCTAATTTAGTAAAAAGCTTGGCGGATATTAAGTTTGGTAAAGGTTTTTGCCTAGCTTAAATATATAAGGGTCTCGTTAATTAAAGAAATAGGATACCGGTTCTTTTAAGTAATAGCGTTTAGCTTCTAATAGTCAATATAAAAATAAAGGCCTCTATTAGGCTTTTTTATAAACAGAATAGGGGAAGTAAAAGGGGCTTAACTTGGCTCAATAAACCCTTTATCCAGGTTATTAATTAAGTACTCCTTCTCCTTTCGACGGAGTGGTGACCCTTAGAGAGGGCCTAGCTGGGGCCTAGGC
>NW_027137780.1:0-1631 GCF_001692895.1 Cenococcum geophilum 1.58
AATTTAGCGCCGTATTATTTTACCTATATAATATACCTATTATATACCTAGTTTAGCCTAATATAGTTTTCTACTACTATATTTTCCTATATAATTAAATTTATATTATTTATAAATCTTAGGATTATTATATCCTAGCTATTATTATATATCTCTAGTAGTTTAGATATAAAGAAAAGGAGTTAAATTAGTAATAGGGGTAATCCCTATAGAATACCTATAGGTATTAGTATTAATTCGCTTTTATAGCCTTTAATTATAATTTTTATAGTATACCCTCTTAGAAAAGCTTAAATTAACTTAATTATCTAATCCAGTAGGCCTTTATTTCTTAGAATCTATAAAAGTCTTTTATAGAATATATTAATTATACTAGCTTATAACTACGCTATAGGAAAATATATATAAGGGGAAAGGGCTAAATAGGGTAAGTAATAGTAATTAAATAGTTATATAAAGAAAGAGATTTAGGGTATAAACCCTAATAGAGGCACCCTTTACCTAGCTAGTAGTAAAGGAGAGTATAAAACGCCTATAAGGTAGTACTAATACTACTAAAGGCCTACTCTAGTAAAAAAATTCTAATTATAATAGTCCTTAATAAGACGCCCTAAAGGCGAATAGAAGATACCTATAAGTTACTAAACTAACTAATACTATAAAAAAGATTAATATTAGTATAATATAACTATGGATACTTAAACTATAAAGTAATATATTTTTTATTTAATAGCCTAAACCTAAAAAAGTATTAGAAAATAGCCTTATAGAAACCGGTATATAATAAATAACTACGCAAAATATACTAAATAAAAGGATATTACCTCCTATTTAAACTAAACCTAGCTACTTAGTTAATGCATTAATATATAGGTATAGAGCTATTATACTATTAGCCCTAATATAGGTAAACTATAAGAGTCTACTAATAGGAGCTAAATTAACGTTTATAACCTAAGGGATAATAAACCCTAAATTGCNATATAGGGACTATTTTAATATACTATTAATATAGTAAAAGGCAAGGTAATAGTCCTAGGAAATTTTAACGTATACTATATAGTGTAGTAAGAATAGTAGGCTATAGCTAAAGTATAGGCGACTTACCTACTAAGTAAGCTTAAAACGTAAGGCTTTACTTTAACTACCTTAATAGGCAAGCCTACCTAAAAAAGAGGAACCTAAAAGAGTTTAATTGACTTTATATTTATATAAGAAATACTTATAAACTAACTAGCGCTTTATAGACTAGAAGGTATATATATAATTATCTTAGACTATATACCTATATAGATAATACTTAATATTACTGTACTAGCGTAACAAACTCGCTAGAGATACGCTATTAAGAAATTTAACTTAAAAAAGTATACCTAGGAAGTTATTAATAGGCTAGTAGCTATACCCTAGGTATTACTAGAGGTTATTTAAAGAATTATAAGTAACTACTTAGAAGAATACTACTTAAAGGCCTAGCCTAAAAAATACGCCTACTATAAATAGTTGCTAGAGACGGCCTAGCTACTTATAAGCGTAAAAAGGGTAAGGTAATAGTATAGTATATTAAATAAAGCCTACTACTAATAGAGCTATAAGACCCTAAAGAATAGGCCTAAGAAGATAATATAAAA
>NW_027137781.1:0-1617 GCF_001692895.1 Cenococcum geophilum 1.58
GGCGTAAGGAGGTGATATACCTACGCGTAGCTGACATAAGCTGTACGCGAGGTGTACGCGAGAGCACGGGGCTCTCCTATGGAGGCCCCTGCGGTGGGGTTCCGTGACAACGGCGAATTTAATAATAATATACTAGATACTTTAGTTCCTAATTTAGTATCTAACCTTAATAAATTAGAGCTTTTAGGTCGTAAGGTTTAATACTAATAAGACCTATAAGTGGGCCTAAAGGTTCCTACTATATAATAGACACCTCTCTCTAAGTAATTAGCCAGCTTTATTATACACAGCGCCTTTCCTACTTTATTTCCTTATAATAAAGCCGATTTTAATATACTATGAAGCCGTACGGTTACCCTAGCTGCGTACGCTAAGTATATATTTAAGTATTAGGACGATTAGTTTAGCCGCTACCCCTTATTTTGCTACTACGTATTTAATTAGATTATAAGAGAGTAAGCCTTTAACGCTACCCGCTTCCTTTACGGCCGATTAGATAAAAATAGTCTATTTTTAGATAAGCTTAGTAATCTTATAAATAGTAATAAAGGTAACTAGGTTCTAAATAAGATTATATAATATATACGGAAGCTTAAGGGCACTAGGCCTTATTAGAAGTAGAAGAGAAATAAGCTTACAGCTTATACTAAAAATATTAAGAGTAGGTCTCTATTCTTTACACTTAGCGCTGCTAATTTATATTAGCATAATCTACACTTTTATATACCTCTATTTAATAAATATAAGGCTACTAATAAGGCTTAGCGCTACTAGATTACTTCTTAGAATCTTAACAATAATCCGCATATTACTACTTACTAGCTATATTACCGCTTTAATCTATTTAGGAAGCACATACTTATAGGTCTATTTAATAGCACTAACTTTTAGTCCTAATATAAGTAGTAGGTGTAAGGTAGCGGCTATATATATAGCTTCTTATAGAGTTTAATAGCCCTAAGGCTAGACCCGTTAACTAGTAAATTAAGGGCGGCTTTTACTAAGTACTAGGCTACTTTTATATCTATAATAAATCCTAATTAATCTAAACCTCTTAATCTTTAATATCCTTCTGCTCTTAACTATAAAGAATAGCTTAATACTAGTAAGCTTTTTACTACCTACCTTAATTAATTTTAACGGTACTATAATTGCACTAAATCTTACTACTTAAGATTAAAGAAAGGCTTTGCTAGAGTAAAAGAGTATTATTTTTACTTTCCACGCTCTCTCTATAATAAGGCCGCTATATTAAAGGATTAAAATCTATATTACTAAACGTTCTATCCGCAGCGTAATAATAAGCTCCTTAATAGCTATAATGCAGCTATAATACTGGCGTAGATAGTAAATATTAACACATCGCCCGCTATAAGTATATTAGTAATAGTTAACTATATAGGCAAATATTGCAGCAAGAAAGAGAAGAAGTTAACTTCTTACTAGGAGTTACTCTAATTAGTATAGCCGTACGCCAATAGTCTTTATGCCTTTAGTTTAGTAATAGCTAAGTTTATAAATAAGCTTATTACTAAACGCGATTAGTTGGCGTAGGAGGTATACTATCTACTTCTTAATATTCCCCTTTCTAAAGGCTTAAGGAATATAGTAACTTTA
>NW_027137782.1:0-1613 GCF_001692895.1 Cenococcum geophilum 1.58
TGCTAAACCCCCTAGTGCTAAACCCCTTAGTGCTAAACGCTAGCCAAAACATATAATTCTTAGACTTTAAGTAAACGAATTTACTAGTTAGGACTATTCTAAGTATATTAATGCCATTAAGGCATATCTCGCCTTTNTAGGACGTTTAACCGATAATTTAGAATTCTAGAAACACTACGCTTATATTAAGCCGTTTTAAGCCCNAGATATAAACCAGATCTCATTCTATATTACTATAGATATAGAAAAAGATACGCCTAACTCCCCAACTATCTAGGAGCTACTATATAAGATATATCGCGTCCGTTATAATAAGGAGGGAAAGTTATAAGGCTAGTATTCCCTCTTTTATAAATTAGTTAACTTAGTATATAGCCAAGTAAAACGAATTCAGAACGTTATTGAGGAAATGAATTACCTAACTTGGATACGCAAGTATAGTGATGTTTTATACCCTTAGGCAAAGCAGCTATATTAAAGGTTGGATTTGGATTTTAGACTAGTTTTGGCCTTATTTTAGAACCTATCTAAACCACTTACATTACTGGGGCAAAGTAATAGATTAATATTATACTACGGTTAGGCCGCTAGCTAGGGGGACTTTTAGGAAGGCTTCTAAAAAACTACCTTAATTTGCTATTTACTCTCTATATTGCTGTTTACCTTTGCCGTCTATAATACTATTTTAGACCTTTATTAAGGTAGCAATCCCTTAGCTTAGTTAACGCCTTAGTAGCTGGCCTATGTTTTTTTAAAATAAGTAGTACTTCTCTACCCCTAATACTATGTGGTCTAGTATTGTATAATGCTACTAAGGTAGCGCCTTGTTAGGCAGCAGTAATATAAACTATTTATATAGTGCGGCCTTAGTCCTTATAAGCACCCTACTAAGGCTATACTATTCTTTTTAACGCCGCCTAGATCTTACTCTAATTTATTCTCTTTAAAATGTATAAGTAACGTTGCTATTATTACTAGGATTGTGGTTATCTCTATCCCTATTATTATATTAGATATTTAGTAGCTCTTATACGCCTTAACTAAGAAGTTTATGTGCCTGTAAGTGGATTATATATTAACCTTCTTATTATACGCTTAATTAATTAAGCGTTATGCTAAATTCTTTACTAAATAATAAGACTTTTAATTAGTTTATTTATTCCCACCTATACCACCTCTAAATACTTGCCCTTTAATGGTGTCTAGGGGAAGTAAATATAGTATATATATTAAACCTATATCTAATGTCATTAAAGATTAACTTTTATCTGACGTCTATTTGCATATTTTGCCTTAGGGTGGAAATTTTATAAGCCAACACGTGTTTTTTAGGGAAAGGGCTGTTTTAGTCATTGCGAACTTCCTTATTTAGTAGTTCTACGGAGTGTTTATAAACGCCTCTATATCTTAAAAATAATTTATAAAATTGTTTAAGAAAGATTTACCTAGTTCTAAAAATCATATATAAGTTCCTCTTTATTAATCATTTTTAGGCCCTTATAAGTTTATTAATCATTTTTAGGCCCTTATAAGTCTGTCTAAATAAAAGGCCCTTCTCTATATAATCCCACTAATGATGCCGTAGATGTCCTGGCCCGGCACCCGCGTAATAG
>NW_027137783.1:0-1605 GCF_001692895.1 Cenococcum geophilum 1.58
TAATAAACGCCTCCGCTACCGAGCCTAAGTCGTTATACCGCCCTAGAAAGTTAACCCTATAATCTTAAAAGAATTACTATATAAGTCCCGTAACTCTAATAACGCGGAGTTTATAGCCGCTCTAGACCCCAAAATAGCCGAAAAGTCACTAGACGAGTTAATCTGGCTAAAATACTAGGAGAACGAACTCGTAAGAGATATAGTGGCAGCCCTATATAATTGGAAAGCTCGCCATTAGCCAAAGAAAATTAGGAAATTACTTTATTACGATAAATTAGAATGCAGTATTATTGACGGATAGATCTACTTCCGCTAACGTCTCTTTATCCCTAACGCCCTAGACCTCCGCCTAGAAGTTACCTATTGCTCTTATAGTAGCGGCCCCGCTAGTTACCCTAGCTGGGTTAAGACTCTTAACCTCTTAAACTAAATATACTAGTAGCCAGGAATCTCCCAGTTCACGGCTACCTTCGTTAAAAACTATGCCCTATACTTTTACACTAAAACCCCCTATTCTACCCCGCCTGGTTTCCTAAAGCTACTAGAATTACCCACCCGCCTATAAACCNATATCTCGATTAACTATATTATAACGCTACTAGTATACTAACGCTACGGCAAGGTATATAAATATATCCTTATTATTATAGACCGCCTAACTAAAATATAATACCTTATTCTAGTAATAGGACTCTTAATAAAGAAGTTAGTTAATAGCTTTATTAATAACGTATATAAGCTCTACGGTGCACCAAGCACAATTATCTCCAATTACGGTATATAATTTGTTAGCAACTTCTAGCAATAACTAAGTAAACGCCTTAAGACAACCTTACAACTAAGCTTAGCCTAGCACCTAAAAACGGACGGCTAAACCGAAATTATTAACGCCGCCGTAAATAAATACCTTTGTGCTTTTATTAGCTTTATATAGGATAATTAGGTTAACTACCTACCGCTCGCCAAGTTTATTATAAATAACTAAGTTAATAAGAATATAGGCATCTCCCCGTTTTTTGTAAACTATAGCTTTAACCCTTACCTCGGAATTAAGCCTACTAGCCCCTATCTACTAACACTATCAGTATAAGTAAAGAAGGAGTTCTTCCGCATAGACTCTATAGCCAACCGCTTTAAGCGGATATTAATATAGCTTAAGGCCCTAGCCTGGATTTTATAGTAACGCTATAAAGACAATACTAATACCCATAGGGATAAGAGCGCGTTATTCTACGAAGGTAATATAGTTATGGTTAGCTTAGAAAATATAAAGATAAATAGACCTAAGAAGAAATGGGACGATAAATAGGACGGCCTGTACCCCGTACTCGCAGTATACTAAGGGGTAGTTATAGTAGACCTCCCGGACTACATCTGAGTAAACAAATCCTTTTATATATTTAAGGTCCGCCTCTAAGCTGCTAAAGAGATCCCTAGCTAAGTAAATATTAATACCGTAGAGCGCCGTAATATATAAGGACGAGTGGCAGAAAGAGATAATAACGGCAATATAGAAGATAAATGGGAGTTTAAGAAAATCCTTAATATACACAACGAAGACCCCTAGGGCCTAACTTATAAGATTAAATGGAAATATTATAAGGA
>NW_027137784.1:0-1604 GCF_001692895.1 Cenococcum geophilum 1.58
GGGGTGGTTTTATAAGGGCTTTTGGAGAGGGGTGTTTGAGTGCTTCGAGATGTGGTGTGGAAAAGGTTGAGTTGGGGATTTGTTGGGTCTGGTATCTGGTGTTTTGTGGTAGAAATGGGGGCAGAGAAGTGCTGTGCAATGTGGGACGGGGTACGTTGGATGAGATATCCGAAGGTTTAAAGGTGTGTTTATTTATACACTGTAGCCACAGGATCTGTGAGCTTGGGGATAAGGGCATGTCTGGTGAGGATTGCCATTCCTGGTGTGAGGTGATGCTGTGGATTGGTTGAGAGCGCACAGGGAGCTCCTGCCCGTATTCAGCCTCACGCCCAGGCTGCAGACCATGTACGTGTAACACCCAGAATCGAGTCTTTGGGACTAACTATTCTGTATCCTATAATGTGCTGCTGGGAATAGTGGCTCATTGAATGTGTTTGTTCTGTTGCGGATTTTGCTCTACATTAGTGCTACTCGAGAGATTACTGTCATTCTAGCTCTCCTGAGCTTCACGAGACGGATCCCTTACAATGCTTTGCTCAAGTAACTGCCTCGCTGTACAGTCGAAAGATAGACACTTAATCAATTGCACCTCCGCTCGCATAACAACGCTAAGGACGTAGTAAGGAACTAGACCTCTTTTAGTAAGAATCTAGGAGGTAACTAGAAGCGCGGGCACTCTAATAGTAATATAGGGTAGAGCTAACCCCCAAAGAAGTATTTCTAAAAGAGAACGTTAAAAGGGTTAATGTCGGACGGCCAAGTCACTTATAAGAACTCTGTCGATTGAAGCTGGCTCTAGAAGCTCTCTATATACATGAGGTAGGGGCAAAGGACTGACGACGACACTGACGACGACACTGACGACAATTTGGAACTATTACTTAATCGCCACAAGGTCGGTATTGCCACCCAGTTGGTAATAGGTAATAAATAGGTAATAGAAAATAGATAGTAAGACATATAATGGCAAGAAATAAGGTATAAGTTATAAGGTGGTACTTAATAGTGACCTTAACGCTTAATATACCCCCCTAGCTACTTAGTCTTAACTAAGCAGCTAAATAGAAAATAGAAAAAGTTATAATATTAATTTAGTGTTAAGTTAAAGAAATTGTAAGGGTTATTTTGGCCCTTACTCGGCTGCATCGCCTAGGGGCTCTTAGGGGTCGCCAAGGCTAGCCTTCGGCTAGCCCTTGGCACCTCCTTATAAGCACCTCAGGCTTGCAGCCCTTCCCTCCTCATCGGTTCGTCTCTCTCTGTACTAGGCTATTGCCTACCCTCATTACTATATCGTCCTCTTCCATCGACTCCCTATGTAACTCATGTCAATGATGATCTCTGATGTTGCTTATGTAAGCATTACATAAGGACACCCTGGAAGAACCCTACGGCTTTACGCGGTGTATCAGATGGTATCAGCTATGTCAATGATGATCTCTGATGTTGCTTATGTAAGCATTACATAAGAACACCCTGGAATAACCCTACGGCTTTACGCGGTGTATCAGATGGTATCAGCTAGTGTATCAACTAGTGTATCAACTAGTGTATCAACTAGTGTATCAACTAGTGTATCAACTAGTGTATCAACTAGTGTATCAGAT
>NW_027137785.1:0-1600 GCF_001692895.1 Cenococcum geophilum 1.58
AAGTATAACCAGCTTAACACCAAGTTTAAGGACTTAAAAGAGTCTAAGACAGCTAAACTATACGCTAAAGCGCAAGTATAACTAGCTTAATACTAAGCTTAATACCAAGTTTAAGGACTTAAAGAGTCTAAAGCAGTAGAACTAGACACTATAAACTAAAGACTTAATAGTACCCGAAAAACCTTTATCTGTCTAAATAACAATATATAGTATTCTTAGGCAATAGCTACAGGACCACAGCAACAGTAAAGATATTATTTACCACTAATATTATAGAGCCTGACGATATTAGCTATCTAAACCTATAAACTCCGTTATTTCTATATAAGCCGTAGCAAGAAAAAAAGGGAAGATTAAGGGTAGTACTAGTTAAGTTAAGATAACTAAATAAGTTAGCACTTAAAACTATAATATCCGGTCTTAGGTATATAGAGTTCTAACTAATATCTAACTTAAGCTGCCGCCTAGAAGTCTTATATTTATCATTAAGGTAACGCTAAAGGGCTAGGCCGGACAACGGGTATTGGCAACAATATAGATAATTTAAAGCCCGCAAAGTAACTAAATAGAAAGCCCGTATCTTATAGGCTAACTACTTATTTTTAACGGCTTTCAAAAGTTTATTTCTAGAATTCCTTTTAACATCTCCAGTTTCCTATTAAATAGACATATCAGCACGAGCCTATATACTACTAGGGTGTAGAGAGCTAAAATATAGTTAGAGTTCTTTAAATAATTTACCAGAAAAGAACGGGTTATTTAAGTTAACCTATAGATCGGCCAGCTTAACCTCAATATCCCACCCCAACTCGCAAAGATTAGGGCCATCTCCACCCGGTATACCACCGTCGATCTATATATTAGCATCTCCCTTATTCGCAGCGGCTAAAGAGGCTTTAGGTGTCTAATCTCTAGAAGGCATTATAATGCGGCTTTTAAGAGAGCCTACTCCGCGCTAGGGCACCAGACGCTATATTATAGGTAGAGCTTATAGTAGTTATATAAGGCGGGATACATTTCTAAGCAGTGTGCGTTTAGAGAAATTAAGGCTAAGGCAAGCTTAATATAGCTATATTTTTAAAGATAAAGAGGCTATAGTATCGGTTTAGGCGGCTATAGAAGTTTAAAAGATTAAGCGAACAATAGCAGGAAATGGAAGAAAAAGGCGCGTAAATAAGAGTACGGTATCATAGGGCTAGAGTAATAATAGCTATATTATAAATGGCTTAATATACAATTCGGACTACGGGACCTATATATAAATAAGTCTAGTAAATATCTTTAATATAAAGCGTAGTAGCTATAAGTAGGATCTAGAATACTAGTTTTAGGTTGCCTATATAGTAGATATAATAGCTTATCTAAAAAAAAGTTGCTTTATTAGTGACATAGCTCAAAAATAGGTTGTACTTTAGGTAAAAGGGTATTTTAAAGCCTTATCTTGCGCTTATAGGATAAAATACCATATTATATTTCACTTTATTTTATACAATCTTAGACTTTTCATAATGTCTTAGATTATCCCCCTACCTCTCTCTACCATACACTTTACCTTATCTTGCACTTATAGGATAAAATACTATATTATATTTCACTTTTT
>NW_027137786.1:0-1593 GCF_001692895.1 Cenococcum geophilum 1.58
GAGTGATGGAGACGAGCAAGAAGAAACTCAGAGCGGATCATCCAGACACACTGAGCAGCATGGCCAACCTCGCATCGACGTACAGGAACCAGGGCCGATGGGATGCTGCTGAAGAGCTGTTTGTGCGAGTGATGGAGACGAGCAAGAAGAAACTTGGAGCGGACCATCCATACACGCTGAGCAGCATGGGCGGCCTGGCAGAGACGTACAACAATCAAGGACGATGGGATGCTGCTGAAGAGCTTGGGGTGCAAGCGATGGAGACTTGCAAGAAGGTGCTAGGCCCGGAGAATCCAGACACGTTAAGCAGTATGAACAACCTGGCGTTAACATACCGGAATCAAGGACGATGGAATCAGGCTGAAGAATTGGACGTGCAAGTGGTCGAGGCTCGCAAGATGCTGCTTGGCGCGGAGCATCCTGACACGTTGACTAGCATGAACAACTTGGCGGTGACGTACAGTAATCAAGGTCGATGGGACGAAGCCGAGGAGCTGTTTGTGCAAGCGATGGAAACTCGCAAGAGGGTGCTTGGTGCGGAACATCCAGACATGCTGAACAGCATGAACAACCCGGCGGTGATGTACGGGAATCAAGGTCGATGGGACGAGGCCGAAGAGCTACAAGCAAAAGAGTTAGAGATGTGTAAGAGGATTCTTGGTACGGAACATCCTTCCACGCTAACTGGTATGAACAACCTTGCACATACGTGTAAAGAGTTGGGACGAGATGCGGATGCAGTGAAACTGATAGAGGAATGCATACTGCTATAGAAGCGGACCTTACTCGTTTAGGGGGTTAAGAGTACTCTTGACCCGGGTTCCTCTCGGATAGGCATCGTAACCTGGACGTGTTTCTGGGCTTTGAATGTGTGGGGCAACATAAATAAGCCTCTTCGATGATTTCATAATTTAAGGAAAACCACGAGAGTGCAATATACCTTCCGGAAGGAAGCGAAGGAGATGAGCCATTGTGACATTGATGAAGACTCATGCCTTCGTCTAGAAAGCTCCCACATATCCTAGTACCACTTGGTACGAACATTTTCTTCCGGGACAACTCGTGGAAAAAAAATTCCAAGCAAGTATATGATAATAGCATACCTCAAATGGTCTCAGTAGACGAACCTCGAACAAAGAAAAAGGCTCTAGTCACGAGCATCTCTAATCTCTAATCTGCCCCAGAACTTGGACTCCTCTCTTACTCACCGCTGCCATGGCCCTTCATTAATCAAAATAACTTAGGGGTCGTTCGGTTGCAATCTGGAGGCCTTCAGATTCAGTTCAGAATAGAGTTGATCTGGAGCTCTAATCTGATTCTGAGCCGACCGTTCGGTTGAATTCCAGTTCAACTTGACTTCAGCCACAAACTTTTGATGTTCCTCTGACCGCCTAAAAAACACGCTAAAATAAGGCGCACTTTACCATATATGGAATCTAAACTAAGGTCTTGGCGTTAGTTCAAATCAGGAGCTCAAAGCTCCTCATTTGAACTCCAGATTAAGGGTATGTTCGGTTGCAAATTGCCTCCAGATCAGAATTGTCTTGATCCGTGCATCCTTTGGCGTCAATTAGTAAGGTACTAGTGGCGTCT
>NW_027137787.1:0-1583 GCF_001692895.1 Cenococcum geophilum 1.58
ATAGCTTCCTGTATAATAGTCTCCTTGGAAGGCCTATGACGTATAGGAGGCATGGGGTGTGTGTAAATTAAGGCTATATAGAGAGGTGGAAGCATTAAGGTGGAAGCATCGAGTTGAATTTTTTGATGTTCCTGTTTGTGGCAGAATCGCTATTCTGACCAATCAGAGCTCGGCGGTGAGCCTATGCACGAGCCAATTCAAATACCCCCTCAGATTCAAATACCCCCTCAAATACTCTATAGGACCTAAAGGTAGAGAGATAGGATATGAAGTTTTTTTTATAGAGTTTTCTCCCTATATATATATAAGGTATAATCCGCGAAGGCCTAATAGAGACCTAAATTGGATATTAAGTAATAAATAAATAATAATAAATAATATATCTTTACTATTAGCTACCCTTTAGTAAATATCTCTATTATTATAGAGGAAGTATAAGCGACGATAATATATAGTAAAGTAGATATTACTAAACTATATAATAAAGTTAAGACATTATATAAGGAAAGAAGATAAGGAAATAGGAAGAAAGGGTATATATTATTTACTTAGTTACTTAATTAATATATATATAAGGTAGAATAGAGTCTAGATAGCAGTCCTAGTAGAATTTAGCGGGATTTATATAGTAGACTTAGTAGAATATAGCAGAATGCAGCAAATTGCCGTAGATTGCCGTTAGATTGCCGTCTTATAGTTAGTCTCTAAATTGCTGCGTTAGTAGAAATAGATAGATGTATATAAGGTGTTATAGGGATATCCTATAATATCTATTCTATATATAACCGCTAGTAGTATATATAATAGGAATTATATAATTAACTAGGCTACTAGTAGTAGTAGTAGTAGAAGAAGAAGAAGAAGTAGTAATAGGTTCTCTATTATATATTTATAACTAGTATAAAATAGAAGTCTTTTAGCTATAGTAGATAGACTATCTTACCTACTCCCTATTATATACCCTAGTAATATACCTAAAGTAGCCAATCCTATTTAAGGACTACTATATAGCTATTAAAAATGCTATCTTATAACGCCTATAGGCTAATAGTATAAGAGATATCCTCTTTAAACTTAAGATAATAAAACATTAAGAACTAAAAGCTTATAGTAGCTAAAAGATACAACTAATATAAGTAAATACTTTTTATTCTAATCTAGTAGTAAGGGTAAGACCTATAATAAGGTAAGTATATAGTAGATATATAGTTCTATATAGAGATCTATTTAAGGCTTTATATAGGACCTTAATAGAGCTTTAAGAAGAGTTTTATAGTAGACGTTATAGTAAATATAAAGCTCCGTGTAGAGCCTTAGTAAAGCTCTATATAGGGCTTTATATATAGTGTTATAAGAGCACTATATAGAGCTTCGGTAGAGCTCTATATAGAACTCCGCGTATAGCTTTAGTAGAGCCCTATATAGAGCTTTAGTAGAGCTCTATATAGAGTTTTATATAGAGCTTTAAGGGAGCTTTATAGAGAGCCTCTAATAAAGCTTTATATAGAGCCTTTAGTAAAGCTTTATATAGAGCTTTCTAGTAGAGCCTTTAGTAGAGCCCTATATAGAGCTTTAGTAGAGCT
>NW_027137788.1:0-1574 GCF_001692895.1 Cenococcum geophilum 1.58
TATTTACTATATACGCCGGTAAGTAGAACTAGTATAGCCGCCTTAAGACTATTAGGGCTCTATATAATAAGAAGCCGCTTATCTATATACTTAGCGGGCTAGCTTTCTACCTTTTATACTACTAGGACCTTAGCAACAAGCCATTCCTAGACTTTAGTAAGCGGTTAGTATAGTATAATATCCGCCTAATTAAGAGCAGTACTGGGGACTATAAGGCGGCCTTCTTATATAACTCGCAGCGGGAGTAGGTTGCTAAGGCGTTTTAGTATATTGGCGTCTTCTTATAGAAGAAGACCTATATTAGATAAAGCGCTAGCGCTAAGATAGTAGAGCTAAAAGGGGTTAGTAAGGACTAGATTAGACGCGCTAGCAGGTAAAACTAGGAGTAGATAGTTAGCTACTACTTAAACTTGCTACTATAGGAGTTTATGCAGATAATAGCTGGCTATACGCTGTAGATGGGCTGCTTTAAGATTTATAGGGCAAGCATTGCCCCCCCTAACGTACTACTATCGACGATTTAGCCAGAGCTAGACGTTTAGAAGGGTCGGTTTAGCCCTTAGGTCGGCTAGATTAACGACCTTACAGCTATAGGCGCCATAAACCTCTTATTTTACCTTTAGGAGGTTATTCTATAGGACTTAGTAGTCCTCCGCAAAATGTTCCTAAGTAGCCCTATATAGAACCACCTGGTCTTCTAGTATAAGGCCTATCTACCCTTTACGCGGAAGGTTAAAGCCTACCTATAGTAAGAGGAAGAAGGCCCTAGCTAGCTATTAATACTCTACTAGGCCGTACTAGCTATCGCAAACTGCCTAAAGACTATAGACGCCTGGAATGACTAGAGAGCATATAAAAATGACAAGAGAGTATATAAGCTGTAGGCGTTATTTAACCGTATAGCCGAGTCCTAGTAGGCGCAGTCTTTATAGCTTTAATTGCTTACGTCTAGTAGCCTTACCTTTTAGCTTAAGGTCCCTTCGGCATGTTTACTAACGGCATATCTACTAGCGCCTCTATCTATTACGGGATTGAGCCAATATACGTTAGCCTGGGTAAGCGCTATAGCTTCCCCTTTATCGGCGCCGCCGCAGCTATAGCTATAGCCGTAACTATAGCCGCAGTAAGGGCCTAAGTCTGAGCTTAAGCTTAAGCTCTAGCCTAAGTAGCCGCCTATATATTATATGTGCCGCATAGTAAAGTCCGTATAGGCCCTTTAGCGTAAGTAGACTGAGGGGCTTAGAGGTAATCCTTCTATAGTAGCGCTAGATTCTAAATAGGGTAGTAAATAGCGGGCTAGCTAGCAGAACGAGCTCTAATAGTATTCCCTACGGCTTAAGGTTATTAAGGAGATTAAGTGGGTTATATAGGCCTAGAGGGTTAGTAAGAAAGCGGCTATATAATAGGTTAATCTACAGTAGGAGTAGATATAGTGCTTACTAGATTAGCTTTGTAAACGGCTTTAAGTAGGTAGAAAAACTTTTAAATAGTATATATCTCTAAAATACTAAGGGGTCTTCTATTAAGTCTTCTATTAAAACCTTTATCTATAGCCCCCTAGGGGCTCGTTTTGG
>NW_027137789.1:0-1552 GCF_001692895.1 Cenococcum geophilum 1.58
CTACCTTCTTTCCTTACGCAACGTCTTAACTTTATTACGCAGTTTATGTATATAGCTTAATAATACCTACTTCGCTATATATTATTACCGCTTATGCTTACTCCGTAANACTACGTTGCGTTAAAAACTTATACTACCCTCCGAAAATGCAGAACGACCCTAAAGCCCCCGTAACGGCCGACGCTATTATAGCTGCACTCTAAGAACAATTAGTAGGTATACAGAAGTCCTTTATAGACGCCCTTGTATAGCACTAAGCTACTTTAACTTAATAGTAAGCCGAATAAGAAGCATGATAACAATAATTGATTAAAGCACTTTAAGAAGAAGTCCGTATCCTTAAGATGCCTATATTAAGGCCCTAAGACCGAACGCTATCTCTAGAGATGAATACGCGGAACGCAAGCCCCGAATTAGTAGTAGTTACTTACCCTATAGAGCCGACTACCGCACTCAAACGATCTAAGAAACTACTAGACCCCCTAGTATTTACCGGTAAACAACAAGAGCTTTAGTTATTCTTAAGCCGGCTTAAGAATAAGCTAACTGGTAATGCTGACTGCTACCTAACCGAAGCTAACCGACTCTATTACGCCCTAAGTTAACTAGGAGGAGACGTAGCTAACCTTATTAAACCTCTCTAACCAAACTTAGTATAAAGCCTAGTTATACTTCTTAAAGCTATATATAGTAACCTAAACCGCTAAGCTACCGCTTAAAGAAAGATAAACTAAATAACTTAAGAAAAGAAAAGTTTCCTAGTATAATTCTCCGAATTTAACCGCTACGTAAAGGAAATAGGCTGGAATAACTCCGTACTAATTAATAGCCTTATTAAATCCCTAAGCCCTAAACTAAAAACCTCCCTAATAGGCGTAAACCTCCCGGAAACTCTTAATGCCTATATAAACGTTATTAATAAACGGTATAACGATATACTACGCCTTATACTAAAGCCCGTTTATTAGTATAACACGATAACCCTATAAACGCCTACTAAGTTATTATCTTAACCTAAGTACCCTAACGCCATAGATATTAACACTAGGACCCTAGGATACGCCCTATTAGGGTCCTCTAAACGAGAATAACGTATTAAGCTAGGCCTCTACTTTAAATATAGAAGTGGCTCCTACCTCTTAAACCACTGCTCCGTCCCTATGCCCCGAAACGATTTATAAACGGCTAGTACTGGTAGCCGTTTACTATATTAATCTTCCGGTTACTGTCCCTAATCTTTATCTAGTTCTAGCCCTACGTTTAGTAAGTACTACTTATAAGGACGAAGCTCCAACTAACGTCCTATAAGAACCCCGCCCTAATTGCCTCTAAAAGGAAGATCCTAGAGCTAAGTCACTCTCCGGGACGGCTCTACTATAGGATCTCGTTAAACGCATTTAACATTATAAACTCCAACTCTTGGGACTATAGTATAACTATTAACTGCCGCCTTTGGTAGAATGGTTAAAAGGCTAACGCTTAAATCCTAATTAATATAGGAGCTAGCGGCATAGGATTTATTAATAAGATCTTTATATAAGATAATGGTTTT
>NW_027137790.1:0-1530 GCF_001692895.1 Cenococcum geophilum 1.58
TTACATACGCTGTTATTGCGTGCGCGCGCGGTTTTGATTTTTATAAACTCTCGACTTTCAAAAACCTAACATTCTAACCCTAAGCCGCCCCTAATCCCCTACCCTCCTTTACCCTCCTCTTTACCTTTTTTACCTCTTTTACTTACTAATTACTTCTTTATTTCCTTTATTACTACTTCTTTTCTTTTTTTCTTTTCTCCTTTTTTACTTCTTTTATTTATTTTACTTTTATATTTACTTTTACTATTACTTTTAATACTACTTTTATTATTACTTTTACTATTATTTTTACTACTATTAACCCTACTACTTTTATTACTACTATTACTTTTTTTATTACTTTCTTTACCCTTTTTACTACTTTTTTTTACCTCTTTACCTTTTTTACTACTCTTTTACTATTTTTTACTTTCTTTATTATATTTTTACTATTTCTTTACCTTTTTTACTATTTTTTTACTTTTTTTACTACTTCCCTATTTCTTTTCCTATTTTTTTACCTCCTTTACTACCTTTTTATCTTTTCTACTACTTTTCTACCTCTTTTATTACCCCTCTACCTTCTTTACTACCTTTTTACCTTTTATTTTTATTTTCCTTTTTCTTAAATTTTTTTTTATATTCTTTTTTCTCTCTTTTCTCTATTTACTTTTTTATATCTTTTTTTTATTACCTTTATTATTACCTTTTATTTCTTTTACTACTACTTCTATTACTATTTTTACTATTACCCTTATAACTACTTTTACTTTTATTTTTATTCTTATTCTTATTCTTATTCTTATTCTTATTCTTATTACTACTTTTATTATTATTACTATTACTACTCTTATTACTACTCCTATTACTACTTTTATTACTACTTTTATTATTACTTCTATTACTACTTCTATTACTACTTCTATTACTACTTTTATTACTACTCCTATTACTACTTTTATTATTTTTAATATTATTACTATTATTACTACTATTTTTACTATTATTATTCCTACTTTTACTATTATTACTACTACCTCTATTCCCTTTTTACTACTTTTATTACTACTACTACCCCTATTACCTTTACTACTTTTATTACTACTACTACCCCTATTACCTTTATTACTACCTTTACTATTACCTTTATACCTTTTTTCTCTACCTTTTATCCCCCCTTATTTACCTTTTTTTTTACCCCTTTTTATTTCTTTTTTTTATATTTTACTACTTTTTACTTTCTTCTTTACTTTTTTTAAATATATTATTTACTATTTTTACTTTCTCTTTATCTTTTTTATTACCCTTTTACCTTCTCTATTACCCTTTTACCTTCTCTATTACCCTTTTACCTTCTCTATTACCCTTTTACCTTTTTTATTACCTTTTTACCTTTTTTTATCCCTTTATTTCCTTTATTATCTTTTTATATTCTTTATTACTTTTTTATTTTTTTTACTATTTTTTACCTTTTTTATTACCTTTTTCCTTTTTTTACTACTTTTTTTTATTATTTCTTTACCTTCTCTATTACTCCTTTACTTTTTTTAC
>NW_027137791.1:0-1527 GCF_001692895.1 Cenococcum geophilum 1.58
CGCCGTTTGATGTTTTATAAGATCTTCGCGTCACGTGATCGCAATATGCGGCAATCTGTGGCAACTTGCCGGTGCGTAGTTCTGCCAAGTTCTGCCAAGTTCTGCTAGTGCCGTAACAGTAGCTTAATAATAGTTAAGTTCTCTATCTAACGCTTACTGAGATTACTTTTAATATATTCTCTATACTAGCTATAAGCTCTATATATAAATAAGTCTTTAGTTAAACTAAAAAGATTATTACTAATAAATATAATTAACTATTAGCCAACACTATTAAAGCAAATTAGTGCTAGAAATAGTAGCTAATTAAAGGCCTTTTATTAAGTAGTTTAATTAACTATATTAATACTAATAGAGCGTTAACTACACCCTAGTTAATAAGCTTAAATATTAGTCTTACTAACTATAGAGGCAGGAAAGCCGGCTTAGTAAGCTATATTTACTAAAGCTTTATATTTAATTAAAATTTAACACTAAAATAGAGTCTCTGGAGCCCTTACTACTTACTACCTTCCTATCTTTTTTAGGCCTCTACGGGCGTATAGGACAATTTTGGCTACATTTAAATAATATATTAGGTAAATTAAAGTGGATTTTTAATTAGGCAATGTTAATATTTATATGTATAGAGGTGCTGCCAAAAATCTAGAATAAAATACCACTAAATCTACACCAATTGCCTAATTAGGAAAGCGAGCTGACAGCGGAACAGTCAGCGTACCTTATTTTAATGCAGCGGACAGCGAGCGATCTGGTTGGCCGCAGTCAGTCAGCTATAGGGCCTTAAAGCTCACTGGAGACTGACTGTTGGACACACTGCCTGCAGGGCATGCCCGGGTGGGGGGGTATTGGTGAACATTGCATTTGTACCTCACCGCCCAAGTTTCCGCTTGATTTGGAAAAGATTCGGACAGTAAAGTTACTGCCAAGAGTTACTCTCCGGATCCTGTTCGAGGCTAAATATACATTCGATATTGGTGGAATCGTTAGTAAATCGAGAGCCATGCGAGCGAGTCGTTAGTAGTGAGTTCCTTTTGGTCTAGCTTGCCGATAAGCAATTGGATTGGTACAGTGAACGTCCTCGGGGTGACCTGCTCGTGCAAGCCAATCGTCGTACTTATCGCGATTGTTTGTAGATGTCGTCTAAGCAAAGCCGCCGCCGATGAGCAAGGAGCACTAATATAAATAAGGTTTAGGGCATTACCATATTTCTATATAATATCAAACGCTTCAATATTTTTCAATCAACTCAATTCAATCAGGACCTCCAGATTGAATGCGTTGCCAAGCCCGCGAGCTCTCAGTTGATTGAATTGATTGAGTCTTGGCATTCAATTCAATTCAATATTGAAGCCTCGTTGAATGATTTACAAACCTGCGGTTGAGGGGCATACAGACTGGGCCAAGGCCGTGGCCTTCTCGCCAGGCGGCAAGCTGCTGGCGTCCGCTTCGAGCGACAAACCGTTAGACTCTGGGACACAGGCTCAGGAGCGCCACTACAGAAGCTTGACGGGCATACACGCTGGG
>NW_027137792.1:0-1525 GCF_001692895.1 Cenococcum geophilum 1.58
GCTAAGTAGTATATAGGCGCCTACTTATTTATAATAATAGTCTTATTTATATAAAAATAGATCCTTATATTACCTACTCCCGCGTATATTAGGTAGTAGGACTTTATAGTATATATTATATTTCCTTAATCCCTCCGCTATAGCTTCTAAATAGCTAGTATATCTAGCTAANAGTCCGCCTACTTTACCTCCTATAGAAAATAGAGTAGTACGCTATTCTTANTATTATTAGTATTATACTATATAATTATAAGTGGTTTCTAGTATCCTAGTATAAGAGATCTATACTAGCCTTTATACCTTTTAGCGTTTACTTACTCCCTTATAATATAGTTTTAGTACCTATAGACGCCTCTTTCTAGATCTAGGCTTTTACTTCCACCTCTATATTAAGCTCTATATTTAGTAAAGGCTCTTAAGTTATTAGGACTTAAATTAAGGTATATATACTACTATTTAGCGCTATTTAGAGTACTAATTAGAGTATTCTCTAGCCCTTTTCCTTCCTAGAGTAGTTAATAATTTACGGCCGGCTAACCTTTTAAGGGCCCTCCTCTACCTATATAAAGCTTTTCNGTATAACTATCTCCTTTAGCTTCCTTTTCTTAGCTTATTATAAGGCCTCTTTAGTAATAATTTTATACTATAATTATAATTACTATTCGCTTATAGGCGCCTTATAGGCACTAACGTAGTATATTAGCGTAATAGCCCTAATTACTATAGCCTTCTCCTAATATATCCGCTTAACGCTATACGCCCTACTCTATACCTTATAGTTAATATACTTTTTAAGTAAGTCTTCTATATAATCGCTAGTATTATATTACCTAGAGTAGNGTCTATACCTTCTATAGCTCTTAGCTATATAATTAAAGCCCTAATATTTAAAGTACTACAATACTAAAAATGTCATCTTATATCTTATAGCTAGGTAGTAGTCTCCTCCTAAGAAAAGGCCCTAATTAAATAACGTATTTACTACCTTTTCTAACTATATGCCTATAATAAGCGACNATTTAACCTTTTCTCCTATCTGGACTTTTTCTAGCCTTTTCTATACGAACCTTNATACTATAAGCCCCGCTATTATATAATTCTACTNTATTATATACTCTATNATCTACTTAGCCTCTAGGCCCTAGATAGTAAGGTTTATAGATACNANGTANACGTCTACTAGTACTAGCGGTACGGCTAGTATAGTAGAGCGCCCTAGGACCTTTATCTACCTATTTCTTATAGCAGCTTATCTCTTATCTCTTTATCTATAACGTACGCACTAACGTNGCTACTTTATAGCTTCTTTACGGCTTATATCTTATAGGTATTTAGGGGTCCTACGGCCTAGAGCTTATATACTAGAGCTTAGCTATTCTACTTTAAGGTCTCCTTATAGTTAGTAGCGTTATATATANNGATTATAATCTTATATATATCTATAGATTTATAGGCAGCTTGTCTTATAGCTTAGGGTATTATAAGTATAATAGTAGTAATATATACGTACGATAGCGGGCCTATA
>NW_027137793.1:0-1524 GCF_001692895.1 Cenococcum geophilum 1.58
AAGGAGAAGAAAAAGGGGAGGGAGGATATTAGGGTTAACGCAAATACAAAGGGGCCACTAAGGCGCTAGTGGTAAGCGAGCTAATGGCGATTTTCCATGCCGGGTATGGAAAATCCTAATTGGCTAGATTAACGAATGGCGTCGGCAGAACTCCATACCGCTACCCGAATTAATTAGGCGCGGCGCTCTTAGCAAGAATCTGACTAATTAGATAACTTTAACCGGCGGTTGAAGTTCTATAAGATCTTAATTTCTCTAAATTTCCCTTTTAACCTAACCTTCAACTCGTATATATAGAGTATTTATATTAACAAATGTCTCTAGTGCCTTATTTAGGTTTACCTTTATTATTACATCTACTGGGTTATCTTAGCTATTAATCTATTAAATCTTAAAGAGTTTTTAACGCTTATAGGATTACCGAAGTGCTATAATATCGATTATAAGGCGCTTCTCCTTTATGGTGCTAAGCTTAACTAAATACTTATAGAGGGAGTATAAGTTAGTGCACACGATTATAGAAATAGCGGGAATTTTAAGTTAATCCGTAATTATCTTAAGGGTAGTTCCAATTGCAATTGCTATATTAACTCCGCTAACCATTCCGTATATCTCTGACGCTAGAACGCTTTAAGTAATACGTTTACTCTTAGTTAAGCTCTAATAGATAAGGTTACTGTAGATCGTGAAGTTATTCTCTCTAGTAGATTTGTTTGCGATAATAATCTTATATCCTAACTAGAAGCTAAAATCTTTGTTATTAGCGAACGATCTATTAATAAATATAAAGATCTTGGCGGTGGGGAGATTAATAGGCATATAGAGTAGCCCTTGGTCGAGATAATTTATCTGCTAGGAAAGGCGCTTATTTAGAGTAAGAATATTATCCTTAGTTGGTTTCTAGTGTTAGGCGGCAATAGAGAGATTAAAGGAAGCCTTAGGTTGATAGATAGAAGTAATATAAGCCCTATAAGCGCGTTATTCTATATATCCTTGTTTTAGAGAATTAATGTTAACAACGTTAATCTTCTTGCCTTAACCCTTCTAGCGTAAAGTAATAGAATCCTTATTTATAGAAAGGATATATCTATTAAAGAGCAATGGTGTTATTAAATTAAGTCTTTCCTTTGGCTTTGCCATAAGATTTGCCTTTACTAGCTTATCTTNTTTAAGAGCTAAGAATTGGTCGTCTCCTAAGATAATTATATCGTTAGTTTGCATGCCAACGATTCCGAATAGAGTTCCTGTAGTCGTAATAAGGAAGCAGGGATTAAATATAGAAGTAGTTATTAAAAGCTTCTCTTTGTGGTGCTTGCTGTAAGTAGCCTACTAATAAGTTCCTGCCTCTGCGATTCCGTATAATAGCTTAAGCACAACCATAATTATATCTTTAGGATACTGGTAGCGAATTTACTCCGGAAGGTATGCTAATATTAAGCGCTAAAGGTACGTCTCTAATTAGGTATAGGCTTAAGTAATATCTCGCAAATAAACTGCCATTCTATTCTTTATTAAGGAGGGAGC
>NW_027137794.1:0-1502 GCF_001692895.1 Cenococcum geophilum 1.58
ATGTCGGTATCACCCAAGTGCACTTGATTGGCCTATTAACTGTTGAATTGATTCTTGTCTAATAGGTGTAGAAAGCAGAGGATCGTAAGGATCGCGGTGCCTAAGTAGGGGGCTGATGAGTCACCATAAGGGTGACTAATCAGAGACACGTGACTACGTAACCTGTCCATATATTCCTGTCCATATATTCCAACACTGGCAGTTCTTTCTTTATGCTTGTGGCGCTGTAGGAAGGCAGCAAGGCAGCAAGGCAGCAAGGTGTCGGTTTAGCTGGAGGTGGAAGCAGCAATAGTCTGTTCGGGTAGTAGTACGGTACCAGCAGCGGTAGTGATAGTGGTCAAGCACAGAGCTTGTCTATCAGTCGGTCGGTTAATCGTAGGCGTATAGGCACGATTATTTGGTCGGTAGATCGCAGGCGTATCGGCGCGATCAGTATCGTAATAGCAGGCATAGCGGCGCTATCAGTTTGTCCATGGTATATGGCAGTACGGTGCCAGTGCAGGGTCGGTTCCGTAGGCAGATCAGCACGGAGTCTTGTCATAGGGTTGGTTCGCGGGCGTATCGGTACGGTGTCTTGTCGGTTCGTGTTCGCAGGCGTATCGGCACGAATTCTTATGTGACCACGTAACCTTTGTCTATACATTCCAACACTGGCAGATCTTTCTTTATGCGTAAAACCACCAATATATAGACTCTGTTGATGTGGTATTCGTGGCTTGCAAAGGCCGTAGGAGGGAAGGGGGCACGCTGGCGTTTAGGGGCGTGCTATTAACGTGATTTTCGACGTAGCAGATCTGCAAGGAAGGCGGCAGACGGTGTCGGGGTTGTANGGGGTGCTGCTNATGCTGCTGGGTTGTGGGATGCTGCTAACGCTGCTGGGTTGTTGGGTATTTGGTGCTGCTGACGCTGCTAGGTTGCTGTAACGCTGGAGTACTGCACGAGGCTGTTGGATGTTGGTTTGTATGCTAAGACGCGTACTAGATATTGGTTTGCTGCTGAGTTGCGTCGCTACGCTGGAGTACTGCGCGAAGCTGTTGGGTAATTGGATACTGGGTGCTGTAAAAGCTGGTGTGCTGTGTACGGCTAGAGCGCTGCCGTAGTACTGCTGGGGTAGCTGCTGAGGTAGCTGCTGGGGTACTGCCCGAGGGCTGTTGGANGTTNGGTGCTGTTANGCTGGGGGTACGGCNCTCAGTNAAGAGGTCGTACTGGGGGTTGATTTGCGTGCTGTAGAATGTCTTATGCGTTGCGTATTTATTGTATTCTAAGCTGGCTGGGGTTGGGTGCTGCTGGAGCTGCCGGGTGCTGGTTTTGCTGCTAGGTACTGGAATGCTGCTTTCGATCGAAGCTGCTGGGGCGGCAGTGAACCTTGTTGCTCTATAGCCAACCGGTGAGGTTGACCATTGATCAATGTCGGTATCACCCAAGTGCACTTGATTGGCCTATTAACTGTTGAATTGATTCTTGTCTAATAGGTGTAGAAAGCAGAGGATCGTAAGGATCGC
>NW_027137795.1:0-1502 GCF_001692895.1 Cenococcum geophilum 1.58
TAAGTAGGGGGCTGATGAGTCACCATAAGGGTGACTAATCAGAGACACGTGACTACGTAACCTGTCCATATATTCCTGTCCATATATTCCAACACTGGCAGTTCTTTCTTTATGCTTGTGGCGCTGTAGGAAGGCAGCAAGGCAGCAAGGCAGCAAGGTGTCGGTTTAGCTGGAGGTGGAAGCAGCAATAGTCTGTTCGGGTAGTAGTACGGTACCAGCAGCGGTAGTGATAGTGGTCAAGCACAGAGCTTGTCTATCAGTCGGTCGGTTAATCGTAGGCGTATAGGCACGATTATTTGGTCGGTAGATCGCAGGCGTATCGGCGCGATCAGTATCGTAATAGCAGGCATAGCGGCGCTATCAGTTTGTCCATGGTATATGGCAGTACGGTGCCAGTGCAGGGTCGGTTCCGTAGGCAGATCAGCACGGAGTCTTGTCATAGGGTTGGTTCGCGGGCGTATCGGTACGGTGTCTTGTCGGTTCGTGTTCGCAGGCGTATCGGCACGAATTCTTATGTGACCACGTAACCTTTGTCTATACATTCCAACACTGGCAGATCTTTCTTTATGCGTAAAACCACCAATATATAGACTCTGTTGATGTGGTATTCGTGGCTTGCAAAGGCCGTAGGAGGGAAGGGGGCACGCTGGCGTTTAGGGGCGTGCTATTAACGTGATTTTCGACGTAGCAGATCTGCAAGGAAGGCGGCAGACGGTGTCGGGGTTGTAAGGGGTGCTGCTAATGCTGCTGGGTTGTGGGATGCTGCTAACGCTGCTGGGTTGTTGGGTATTTGGTGCTGCTGACGCTGCTAGGTTGCTGTAACGCTGGAGTACTGCACGAGGCTGTTGGATGTTGGTTTGTATGCTAAGACGCGTACTAGATATTGGTTTGCTGCTGAGTTGCGTCGCTACGCTGGAGTACTGCGCGAAGCTGTTGGGTAATTGGATACTGGGTGCTGTAAAAGCTGGTGTGCTGTGTACGGCTAGAGCGCTGCCGTAGTACTGCTGGGGTAGCTGCTGAGGTAGCTGCTGGGGTACTGCCCGAGGGCTGTTGGACGTTTGGTGCTGTTAAGCTGGGGGTACGGCGCTCAGTAAAGAGGTCGTACTGGGGGTTGATTTGCGTGCTGTAGAATGTCTTATGCGTTGCGTATTTATTGTATTCTAAGCTGGCTGGGGTTGGGTGCTGCTGGAGCTGCCGGGTGCTGGTTTTGCTGCTAGGTACTGGAATGCTGCTTTCGATCGAAGCTGCTGGGGCGGCAGTGAACCTTGTTGCTCTATAGCCAACCGGTGAGGTTGACCATTGATCAATGTCGGTATCACCCAAGTGCACTTGATTGGCCTATTAACTGTTGAATTGATTCTTGTCTAATAGGTGTAGAAAGCAGAGGATCGTAAGGATCGCGGTGCCTAAGTAGGGGGCTGATGAGTCACCATAAGGGTGACTAATCAGAGACACGTGACTACGTAACCTGTCCATATATTCCTGTCCATATATTCCAACAC
>NW_027137796.1:0-1482 GCF_001692895.1 Cenococcum geophilum 1.58
TACGCAGGCAGGTACGCAGGCAGGTACGCAGGCAGGTACGCAGGCAGGTACGCAGGCAGGTACGCAGGTAGGTACGTAGGCAGGTAGACAGGTATGCAGATACGCAGGCAGGTAGACAGGTAGGTAAATAGGCATTGGACCTAGTTAGGAAATCAGTATACGGGTAGCGGATTATCTAGACTAGCTAATTAACGATTTAGAGCCTCTGCGAAAGGCTCCCCCCTTTAACTGCTATTAATTTAATTTTAAAAATTTTAATTTTATAAATATTATGGCTATAAGAAATATTATAAATATTGTAGTTATAGGAAATATTATAAATATTATAACTATTAGATACAAAGTGGCTAAAGTAGCTAAAGTGGCTAAAGTGGCCCTAGGCTAGCGTAAAGAAGTGTATATGAGCAGATTAGCGGATCCAGCTAAAATGACCCCGGGCCAGCCCCGGGCTAGCTCCTAGCTAGCCCCTACTACTCTCTCGTTTTCCTAACGGACCATTATAGAACGCCACCACTAAAGATACGTATTAGCGACTAGGTATGGCTAGATATATATAATATCTCTACGCAGAGGCCTATAAAGTCACTTAATTATAAGAACCTTAGCCTCTACCTAATTAAATAAGTCATTAATAGGGGAGCCGTATACGAGCTAGAGCTCCCGCCTACCTTAGCCACCCGCGGGATATAGCCTGTATTTCACCTATAGCTACTATACCTTTACTAGCCTAACCCCTTACCAGGGCAGATATAGCCTAAACCCCTACTAGTACTAATCTAAGACAAGAATAAAAATAAGAACTATAAGGAGTGGACCGTTAAACAAATTATTAACTCTAAATACTTTAGTAAAGGTAGAGGATAACGGCTCTACTATAGAGCTATATACATAGGATTTAATATAGATTAGCCAGAATAGTAACTATAGGAAGACTTTAAAAATGCAAAGGATCTAATTAGCAACTTTTACTACGCGAACCTATAGAAACCGGGCCTAAGTAGAGATTTTATACCTAATCCTCTATAGGAGCCCTTATAAAGTTAAACTATTATATATTACCACGTAGGGGTAAATTACCATTAGATTACCGTTAGATTGCGGTAAAGTGCGATTACGTAACCGGAATATTGTTAAGATATCCAGGAACTTTAACCAGCGGTTAAAGTTATCTAATTAGTTAGATTCTTAGATGCCAAGCCTTATTATATAATATTGTTTTAAGCCTTTAGCAATACCCCCCTTTCTTCTTTTTTATACCCTAAGTGTCCCTTTTATATATATATAGTAACCACAGCGTCGCCGGAGCTCCGCCTCTATAGGAGGGGGGGTAGTATTACGGAACCCTACCGCAGGGGCCTCCATAGGAGAGCCCCGTGTTACGGCACTAGCAGAACTTGGCAGAACTACGCACCGGCAAGTTGCCATAGATTGCCGCATATTGCGGTCACGTGACGCGAAGATCGTATATAGCTTCGAGCGGCG
>NW_027137797.1:0-1482 GCF_001692895.1 Cenococcum geophilum 1.58
TATATACTAAAGTGTAAGTGTAACTAGCTTAATACCGAGCTTAACACCGAGTTTAAGGACTTAAAGAGTCTAAAGTAGCAGAACTGGACACTGTAAACTAAAGACTTAATGGTACCCAAAAAACCTTTATCTATCTAAACAATAATATACAGTATTCTTAGGCAATGGCTATAGGACCATAGCTACGGCGAAGATATTATTTACTACCGATGTTATAGAGCCCGACGATATTAGCTATCTAGACCTACGAATTCCGTTGTTTCTATATAAGCCATAATAAGAAAAAAAGGGAAGATTAAGGGTAGTACTAGTTAAGTTAAGATAACTAAATAAGTTAGTACTTAGAACTATAATATCCGGTCTTAGGTATATAGATTTCTAACTAATATCTAACTTAAGCTACCGCCCGGAAGTCTTATATTTATTATTAAGGTAATGCTAAAGGGCTAGGCCGGATAATAGGTATTAGTAATAATATAGATAATTTAAAGCCCACGAAGTAACTAAATAGAAAGCCCGTATCTTATAGGCTAACTACTTATCTTTAACGGCTTTTAAAAGTTTATTTCTAGAATTCCTTTTAACATCTCTAGTTTCCTATTAAATAAATATATTAGTATAAGCCTATATACTACTAGGGTGCGGAAAGCTAAGATATAGTTAGAGCTCTTTAAATAATTTGCCAGAAAAGAACGGGTTATTTAGATTAGCCTATAGATTGGCCAGCTTAACCTTAACATCCCACCCTAGCTTATAAAGATTAGGGCCATCTCTACCTAGTATACTACCGTCGATCTGCGTATTAGCATCTCCCTTATTTATAGTGGCTAAAGAGGCTTTAGGTATCTGGTCTCTAGAAGGCATTATAATACGGCTTTCGAGAGAGCCTACTCCGCGCTAGGGCACTAGACGCTATATTATAGGTAGAGCTTATAGTAGTTATATAAGGCGGGATACATTTCTAGGCAGTATATATTTAGAGAAATTAAGGCTAAGGTAAGCTTAACGTAGCTATATTTTTAAAGACAAAGAGGCTATAGTGTCGGTTTAGGCGGCTATAGAAGTTTAAAAGATTAAGCAAATAATAGCAGGAAATGAAAGAAAAAGGCGCGTAAATAAGAGTACGGTGTTATAGGGCTAGAGTGACAATAGCTATGTTATAGATAGCTCGATATGCAATTCGGACTACGGGACCTATATATAAATAAGTCTAGCGAATATCTTTAATATAAAGCGTAGTAGCTATAAGTAGGATCTAGGATACTAGTTTTAGGTTGCCTGTGTAGTAGATATAACAGCTTATCTAAAAAAAGTTACTTTATTAGTAACATAGCTTAAAAATAGGTTATACTTTAGGTAAAAGGGTATCCTAAAGCCTTATCTTACGCTTATAGGATAAAATACTATATTATATTTTACTTTATTTTGTATAATCTTAGACTTTTTATAATATCTTAGATTATCCTCTACCTCTCTCTACTA
>NW_027137798.1:0-1476 GCF_001692895.1 Cenococcum geophilum 1.58
CCGTCGCCAGAACTAGACGACCGTTGCTAGAACTAGACGACCGTCGACCGTCGCCAGAGCTAGACGACCGTTGTTAGAGCCAGACGACCGTTGCCGGAGTTAGACGACCGTCGCCGGAGCTAGATGACCGTTGCTAGAACCAGACGACTGTTGACCGTCGCCAGAGCTAGACAACTGTCGCCGGAGCTAGACGACCGTTGACTATCGCCAGAGCCAGACGACCGTTGTTAGAGCTAGACGACCGTTGCCGGAGCCAGACGACCGTCGCCAGAACCAGACGACTAGACGACCGTCGCCAGAACCAGACGACCGTCGCCAGAGCTAGAGCCAGACGACCGTCGCCGGAGCTAGACGACTATCGACCATCGCTAGAGTTAGACGACCGTCGACCATCGCCAGAGCTAGACGACCGTCGTTAGAGCCAGACGACTGTTGCCGGAGCTAGACGACCGTCGCCAGAACCAGACAACCGTTGACTGTCGCCGTCGCCAGACGACCGTTGCCGGAGCCAGACGACCGTCGCCAGAACCAGACGACCGTCGACCGTTGCTGTCGCCAGACGACCGTCGCTAGAACCAGACGACCGTCGCCAGAACTAGACGACCGTTGACCGTCGCTAGAACCAGACAACTAGACGACCGTTGCTAGAACTAGACGACCGTCGCCAGAGCCAGAGCCAGACGACCGTTGCCGGAGCCAGATGATCGTCGACCATCGCCAGAGCTAGATGACTGTTGCCGGAGCTAGACGACCGTCGCCAGAACTAGACGACTGTCGACCGTCGCTAGAGCTAGACGACCGTTGCTGGAGCCAGACGACCGTCGCCAGAACCAGACGACCGTTAACCGTCGCCAGAACCAGACGACTAGACGACTGTTGCTAGAACTAGACAACCGTCGCTGTCGCTAGAACTAGATGACCGTTGCTAAAACCAGACGACCGTTATTAGAGCTAGATAACCGTTGTTAAAGCTAAATGACCGTCGCTAGAACTATATAACCGTCGCTAGAGCTACACAACCTCGCTAGAGCCATACAACCGCTGCTAGAGCCAGATAATAACCGTTTAAACAACCAGCCAGCGAACACTATAAACGATTTAATTAATAGATTAAATTAAGGTAATATAGATAGGTAGGTATAGATAAATAGATAGATAGATAGATAGATAAACAGACAGATAAATAGGTAGGCAGGTAGGCAGGCAGGTAGGTAGGTAGGTAGATAGGTAGGTAGGTAGGTAGGTAAGTAGGTAGGTAGGTAGGCCTTAGCAGATTGTTAGGAATACCGTTAATTAACGATTTGGAGCCTCTATAAGAGGCTTTCCCTTTACCTAAGTAGATAGCTCTATATTTTATATAGTTATAATATAAATATATTTAAAAGTATATTATAGCAATCTATGAAAATATATAATTATTTAATAAATTTAGAAAATATTTATTAAGGTATTTTTTTGTTGCAAAACGTGCGAAAT
>NW_027137799.1:0-1475 GCF_001692895.1 Cenococcum geophilum 1.58
CGCGCCGATACGCCTGCGACCTCGATGGCTTGCATCCTACTGCTATTACGAACAGGCACGTTACTGCCCCTCGGTTTGACCTGATGGCTCGCATCCTACTGCTACACGAACACGAACACGAACACGAACACGGAAGCTGGTATCTTACTACTGTCCTACCGACCTGCACGCACTGCCCTACGTACCGACAAGCCTTGTGCCGATACGCCTACGAGCCGAATCTGTCGCTGGCATTGTACTGCTACCTACCCGAACCGATAAGCCTCGTGCCGATACGCCTACAAGATAACCCGTCGCTGGCACCGTACTGCTACCGTCCGAACTTGCTGCCGAAGCTCTCTGCATCTGATACCCGAATTATCCTAAGCCGCCCGAACCTGTCGCTAGCATTGTACTGCCGCCGCCGAAGCTATTCGCATCCGATACCCAGACTGTCTTAAGCCGCCCGTCGCTTGCATTGTACTGCTACCTGAACCGACAAGCCTCGTGCCGATACGCCTACAAGCCGAACACAACTAGGTAGAGCCTCGCTCCCTAGACCCCCAAACCCGTCGCTTGCATTGTACTGCTGCCTGAACCGACAAGCCTTGTGCCGATACGCCTACAAGATGCCCCGTCGCTAGCACTGTACTGCTACCACATGAACTGATAAGCTCCGTGCCGATTCGCCTATGGAACCCAAACACGTTGCTAGCACCGTACTGCTACCCGAATCTAATAAGATCCCGTGCCGATATACCTACGGAACCTACGCTGGCACCGTACTGCCACCGACAAGAACCTACCTACGATACGAATACTGCACCGCACTAATAAGAACCTACTAAGAATATGCCTTACTACGACCACGAACACCGTACTAACCATACTATACTGCCGTTTAGGCCGATAAATACTGCCTAAAACGCCCATTTTGGACCAAAAATTGGGGTAATTTTTTAGGGGGACCTGGAGTATAGGAAGGGAAGGCCGTAGAGCTGCTAGAAGCGAGAAAGGGACTATACAAGCTTCAGCAATGCGTCTCCAAGCGGCGAGGACAGGAGTGTAGCTGGCGACGGAAGCTAGGCTATACTTTAGGCCTAACAAGTTAGTAGCCTAACAATTAAATATAGAAGGACCGAACTGGAGGAGCCTGTGCAACGGAGGACGTAGAAGGGCGGAGAAGGCTAATAAATTTTTTTTCCCGTATTGGGTTTTTTTTTAGTATATATAACACGATATGCCTCGCAGGAGCTCGGAAGTAAGGGGGGGGTACTGTTACGGGACTCACACGCTCTCACGTCCCTGCGCGTTTTGACGTTCTTAACCCGTGCTCACGTTCGTCCCGAGACACCTACGCACGTTCCCCTACAACCCCTATTTATACCCAACCTGGCACACAAAGAATCTTCTTCTTTATCCAAATGTCTTTGTATTAACCACGCATAGTTACGCGTACGTAGCCTTCTTCAATTACTACCCTGTTTAGTACATTG
>NW_027137800.1:0-1453 GCF_001692895.1 Cenococcum geophilum 1.58
TACCTATTTATATCTACCTACCTATCTATATTACCTACCTATCTATATCGCCTACCTATCTGCATCTACTTGCCTATCTATATCTACTTACCTATTTATATCTACCTACCTATCTATATCTACTTACCTATCTATATCTACTTACCTATCTATATCTACCTACCTATCTACATTTACTTGCCTATCTACATCTACTTACTTATCTATATCTACCTACCTACCTATCTGCATCTACCTACCCGTTAGTATCTCCCTATTTATGCCTACCTGTCTATACTACCTTAATTTAATCAATCGATTAAATTATTTATAGTATTCGCTGGCTAGTTATTATCGTCTAGCTCTGGCAATAGTCGTCTAGTTCTGGCGATGGTTGTCTAACTCTGGAGACAGTTGTCTAGTTCTAGCGACGGTTGTCTAGTTCTAGCGACGGTTGTCTGGCTCTGGCGACAGTCGTCTAGTTTTAGTAACAGTTGTCTAACTCTAGAGACGGTCGTCTAGTTCTAGCGACGGTTATCTAGTTCTGGTAACGGTTGTTTAGTTCTAGCGACGGTCGTCTAGTTCTAGCGACAGTTATCTGGCTCTAGCGATAGTCGTCTAGTTCTGGCGACGGTCATCTGGTTCTGGCGACGGTCGTCTAGTTCTGGCGACGGTTGTCTAGTTCTGGCGACGGTCGTCTGGTTCTAGCGACAGTTATCTAGCTCTGGCGATAGTCGTCTAGCTCTAACGATGGTTGTCTAGTTCTGGCGATGGTCGTCTAGCTCTGGCGACGGTCGTCTGGTTCTAGTAACGATTGTCTAGTTCTGGTAACAGTCATCTAGTTCTGGCGACGGTCGTCTAGTTCTAGCGATAGTTATCTAGTTCTAGCAACAGTCCTCTGCTAGCTGCCGTTCTAGTACCTCCCTAAGTAGGGAGGATATAAGGAAGGAAGAAAGGGTAAAAAATAAGGCGGCTACATAGGCAGAGACACGTGTAGACGCTATTAGGAATATAGCGGGGACCCAATGCAGAGCTTCGTGTAGAGCCTCCATACGCAGAGCTTTACGCAAAGCTTCGCGCAGAGCCTTGTGTAGAGCCTCTATACGTAGAGCTTCGTATAGAGCTTTATATAGAGCTTTGTATAGAGCCTCCGTATACAGAGCTTCGCGTAGAGCCTCGTGCAGAGCTTCATATAGAGCCTCCGTACGCAGAGCTTCGCGCAAAGCCTCGTACAGAGCTTCGTGCAGAGCTTCGTGCAGAGCCTCCGTATGTAGAGCCTTGCACAGAGCCTCGTGCAGAGCCTCTATACATAGAGCTTCGTGCAAAGCTTCGTGCAGAGCTTCGTGCAGAGCTTCATGCAGAGCCTCTATACGTAGAGCTTCGTGCAGAGCCTCTATACGCAGAGCTTCGTGCAGAGCCTCTATGCGCAGAGCTTCGTGCAGAGCCTCTATGCGCAGAGCTTCGTGCAGAGCCT
>NW_027137801.1:0-1437 GCF_001692895.1 Cenococcum geophilum 1.58
TCTACATTGCCTACCTATTTACATCGCCTACCTATCTGCATTGCCTACCTATTTGCATCTGCCTACCTATCTATATCTGCCTACCCGTTAGTATTTACTTACCTATCTATATCTACTTGCCTATTTGTATCTAATTACTAGTCTATATTTACCTACCTGTTAGTATCTACCTACCTATTAGCATCTCCCTGTTTATGCCTACCTATCTATGCTGCCTTAATTTAATTAATTAATTAAATCGTTTATAGTATTCGCTAGCTAGTCGTTATTATCTAGCTCTAGCGACGGTTGTCTGGTTCTGGCAACGGTCGTTTAGTTCTAGTAACGGTCGTCTAGTTCTAGCGATAATTATCTAGTTCTGGCGACGGTCGTCTAGCTCTAGTAATGGTCGTCTGGCGACGGTCGTCTAGCTCTAGTAACGGTCGTCTAGCGACGGTCGTGTGGTTCTAATAACGGTTATCTAGCGACGGCGACGGTCGTCTGGTTCTGGTAACGGTTGTCTAGTTCTAGTAATAGTTATCTAATTCTGGCGACGGTTGTTTTATTCTAGCGACGGTTATCTAGTTCTAGTAACGGTGTTTTAGTTCTAGCAATGGCAATGGTCGTCTGGTTCTGGTAACGGTCGTCTAGTTCTAGTAACGGTCCTCTACTAGCTGCCGTTCTGGTGCCTCCCTAGGTAGAGAGAATATAAGGAAGGATAGATAGATAAAAAAAAATAAGGTGGCTATATAGGAGAGGCTATTAGGAATATAGCGGGGACCTAATGTAGAGCTTCGTATAGAGCCTCTATACGTAAAGCTTCGCGTAGAGCCTTATACAGAGCTTTATGCAGAGCCTCGTATAGAGCCTCTATACGCAGAGCTTCGCGCAGAGCCTCTATACGTAGAGCTTTAGGTAGAGCCTCTATACGCAAAGCTTCGTGCAGAGCCTCTATACGTAGAGCTTTGTATAAAGCCTTATGTAGAGCCTTATGCAAAGCTTCGTATAGAGCTTTATATAGAACTTTGTATAGAGCTTCGTATAGAGCTTTATATAGAGCTTTATGTAGAGCTTTATATAGAGCTTTATATAGAGCTTTATGTAGAGCTTTATATAGAGCTTTATATAGAGCTTTATACAGAGCCTCTATACGCAGAGCTTTATATAGAGCTTTATATAAAGCCTTATATAGAGCCTTTAAGTAATAAAACTGTATAAAAATTTATTTACGTAATTAGCATATAACTTTACCTTAATTGCATATTAAGGAATATACAGTTAGCTTTTAAAGTTGTTAAATAGGTTAACTGCGTGTTATTTAACTTTTAAATATATTAAGTAGGTTAACTGCGTATTAAGTTAATTAAATTATATATTAAGTAGGTTAACTGCGTGTTAAGTTAGTTAAATTGCATATTAAGTAGGTCAACTGCGTATTAAATTAGTTAAATTGCATAT
>NW_027137802.1:0-1436 GCF_001692895.1 Cenococcum geophilum 1.58
AAAGGGAGGAGTCGACAGTTCTCCCAGACAACCAAAATGGCCCTTGCGTTCAGCCATAGGCGTTCGCTACAATTACTATGTATAGTTGGTGGCGATCAAGCGAAATTAAATGGCGTACAAAAATCGCAGCTCGCCTGGAGGGGGGTGGAAGCTGGTCGTGAACAAAGCTGTATCTACAGCCTGTTGCACGACCAGCTTCACCCCCCCCCATTTAGCGAGTGCCCCAAAATTTCAAATTCGGTACGCGCATCCAATCTCGCGAGTAATTGTAGCGAACGGCTGTGGCTACACGCAAGGACCTTTTTGGTTGCCATGGAGAATCGCCTTGGTTGGCCAGAAGAATCAAATTGAAGACGTACGCTTCCTCTTCTCCCCCTTAACTATGCCTCCCGTTGTGGCCGCCAAAACGCGAATACAACGCTGTCTCTGCAGAGAGGTCGATGAAATTTGGCAGTGTCGTACGGGTAGAAACCTTACGACATTTGACAAAGATCACGGCACTGCGGAGGAAGGCCTCCAGAAACAAAGTTCTTGCAGCCAAGCATATGGCTTCGCTACAATTACTACGTACAGCTGGTGGCAACCAGGCGAAATTGGATGCGCGTAGCGAATTTGAAATATCGCAGCGCTCGCCAAATGGGGGGGTGAAGCTGGTCGTGCAACAGGCTGTAGCTCTGGCGACGGTTGTCTGGCTCTAACGGTCGTCTAGCTCTAGCGACGGTTATCTGGCTCCGGTGTCAGAATTAAGCGAGAGATGCTGACTAAGCTCTGGACATAACGTGTTTTATCTTACCTCAGCGAGCTCAGACGCGATTTTTTAGCTAGTATCGGAATAACCTAAGCCGTCTTCCGAATTGCAAAATCACGTCTGAGAGGCTTTGGCGAGTTTTGTTAAAAGCATAAGCAAAATCCATAAAACGGATATTACGGATATCTAATTTATTTATTTACACAACGCGTTATTATTACTAAAAGTTAATACAATATTTTTAAGAACTAGGGCTTCTAAATAGTATAAATTTTATAATACGGCTATTACTTAGTCCTGACATTAATTTCGTTAAAGTTAAAAAACGCGTTGTTAAAAGCATAAGCATATATTATATCTTATTGAATAGTCTGCTAATATAGATAAAACTATACAGATCTATAGATATCTACTACTAAAAGCTATTGCAACACTTAGAAGGTGCTATAGTTAGGTCCTTCCTTGAAAATATCCTCCCTTGGCCCGGAGTGCCTCTGCTACTACTAGGGGGTAAGCTTTGGGCAGAGCCTCGTGCAGAGCTTCGTGCAGAGCCTCAGTAGAGCTTTGTGCAGAGCTTCGTGTAGAGCCTTAGTAGAGCTTCGTGTAGAGCTTCGCGCAGAGCTTCGTGTAGAGCTTCGCGCAGAGCTTCGTGCAGAGCTTCGTGTAGAGCTTGGTGTAGAGCTTCGTG
>NW_027137803.1:0-1424 GCF_001692895.1 Cenococcum geophilum 1.58
CTATTAAGCCCTATATACTTAGTTCTAAGTAGTATATTAATTATACTCTTTACCTTTATAAGCCTTATATAGTAAGTAAGTATACTTTAGTACTTTTTATATTTCCTTTTCTACTACTTCTTAAATGCCTTTTATACCCTAGCCCTTCTACTCTTTATATACTATACTTTAGATAGGTTTACTAACTATATATCTATTTCTAAGATAGTAGCCACTANCCTCTTAAGCTTATCTTATTTAATAGGCTATATTAGTAGCTTTATTCTAGGTTAGAGCTAGTAGGCTATTATAGCTTATATAGTATTATACTCTCTTNTAATATACTCTCTTACTAGCTCCTCCTATATTCTCTTTATATAAGCTATAGCTAGCTTTTTAAGTATATTTAGAGTGGTAAAAACCCTATCTTATACTTATGCACTACTATTAATATTAATTTATACGCCCCTATAATAGTATAGAGGTATAGGTTCTACGCTACGTTTAGCTAGTATAGCTTAGTTTTACTTATCTCCTTAGGCTTTATCTACTCTAGTAGTAAATACTAGGTACTATATCCGTGTAATATTACTAGCTATACTATAGTAGAGTATACTATCCGCGCCTTTTAAAAGGAGGCGCTCTATATAAAGGCTATAAGCTAGGTTAGTACGGCTGTTTAGGTAATTATATTTACCTTAATAATATTAATATATAGTCCCTATTTAAGCTTTAAGTTAATATATACCCCTAGTACGCATAGGTTACTAACTAGTCCTTCTATAAAGCCATATATATTAACTATAGCCTTTATATTAAACTTCTTATAGCTTCTTATAAAGTAAGTAAGGTAGTACTTTTTAAGGGTAAATACTACCCTATACTAGTGTGTTTATATTATATATACTTTATATACTATTTCTAGGGCTCTATAGTTCTTCTCTATAGTTTTACTATATATTAGTATATTAAAGTTATTAATAAACCTAAACGCTATAGTAGTGCCCCCTTATAGCTCTAGTAGAAGCGTATAAGTAAAGAAGAGGAATAGGATTAGTAATAGCGCTAAGCCTTAGAGTATACTAGTATTTATCTATATTATTTATACTATATATCCTCTAATTAAGAGCGTTATTATTTAATCCTTAAGAAAGGACTTTATAAACTATACTATCTAGTAGGGTATAGCCTAGGCCTTTATATTATAGATTATTCTTTTATANAAGACTTAGTTAAAGGCCNTAGAAATATTAANGCTAAGTANTAAGGCTATTAGGCTTAAATTACTCCTCTATACTATATATACCTATTAGGTTAGTAGCTCTAGCGCTATTTATATTAAGCGCCCTAGCCTTACTACTATTTAACTAGCTAGTAGTATACCTATTTCTTTTATAATTCTAAATATCTAGCCGGCCCCTATTCTCTTAAGTAGTTTCCTAATA
>NW_027137804.1:0-1424 GCF_001692895.1 Cenococcum geophilum 1.58
CTATGGAAATCAAGTGGTATAAATACATGAAAGGAGACCGAGTCGGTGAGCGAGTCAAGGGCTAGGCAACTGAAACAAGGTGGTACGCTAGTGAGACAAGGTAGTGTTTTGGCAGGGTACCGTAGTCGGTTACACACCCCCCCAGATTTGACGGTGTAGTCAAAGCTGTAGAAAGAAAAATGGAGGTAGAAACTGTATCAAACAGGAGTAACAAAAGGGTTGTTTTAGAATATATCTCCCCAACTTTATATCTCTGGATATAGAGCTGTATTCAAAGAGATGTCCTCCATAGCCTCTCAGGAGACTATATTCGAAAAGGTGTCTAGCCTCTTAGGAGACTAGGTTTAAAGATATGTCCTCTCCAGTCTCTCAGGAAACTATATTTAAAGAGGTGTAGTAATTTAATCTGCATTCGAGGCAGTCAATTAATCTATACTCGAGGTAGACGTTCGATCTGTACTTGAGGTAGATGTGGAGGTAGTCACTTAGTGACTCTGGTGACGTTAAGACGTCGTATCTGGTGACGTTAAGACGTCGAGATTAGTGCCGATAAGGCTGGTGCCGATGAGGCTGGTGCCAATGTAGGCTGGCGTTTCGGAAGGGCGTCTACAGCGTGATGGCTGCGACTAATTGTAGTGTTAGTGCCTCCCCAGGAGGCCTTGATTTGATTTGGTGACAGGCCTATATTAAGGCTCTGGTGTTCGCTAGCTAGTCGTTCAAACGGTTGTCTGGTTTTGGCGACGGTCCTCTGGCTGCCGTCGGTCTGGTGCCTTCCTTATATCTACCCAATATCCTTGTCTTTCACCATCAGTATATCCAAGCTAGCTTATGCATCTGGCTTTTACTGGCTTCGTGTTCTGGCGTATTGCACTGGCTTCCGTACTCTGGCTCCGTGCTCTGGCATCTCGCTCTAGCTCCGTGCTCTAAATCGCGCTAGCTGGGCTCTCCCTTAGACGCCATATGAGGTCGTTATGCTGTGGTGGATAGGTCGACTCTGTTGAATGGTTGTATCTAGGTTAAAGGAGGTTAGGGTTCGTACGGTCGGGTTCGTACGGTCAGGTTCGGTTCGATCGATGTTTAATATGTTTGATATTCGATATTTAATCGTCCGTTTGGTAAATAAAGGTAATCACGAGTATAAGAGCGGTACCCGGAAGAAGCTTAAAACACTTATAAAGGTGGAAGAAGTAGTAACTTCTTAAACGAGGTAGCAATTAATTGCTTAGTAAGCGCTGAATGTACAGATCAGATGCAGTACAGTAGGCAGGCCGGGCTCATAACTGTAAGCTTTGCAGTGTGTGGGAATTAAACGAGCAACTTAATTGTAAACTATGGAAATCAAGTGGTATAAATACATGAAAGGAGACCGAGTCGGTGAGCGAGTCAAGGGCTAGGCAACTGAAACAAGGTGGTACGCTAGTGAG
>NW_027137805.1:0-1402 GCF_001692895.1 Cenococcum geophilum 1.58
CTAGCAAAATAAATATTATTTTAGATAATTTAATATAATATAGCGATGGTTCTCTTCTACCTATCTACCTATTGACTTACTAACCTGCCTGCATCGCCTACCTATCTATATTACCTACCTGTCTATATTGCCTACCTATCTATATTGCCTACCTGTCTGCATTGCCTACCTATCTACATTGCCTACCTGTCTGCATTGCCTACCTATCTGCATTGCCTACCTGTCTACATCGCCTACCTGTTTACATTTACCTACCTATCTATATCTGCCTACCCGTTAGCATCTGCCTACCTGTCTGCATCTGCCTACCCGTTAGCATCTCCCTACTTATGCCTACCTGTTTGTGGTACCTTAATTCAATTGATTGATTAAATCATTTATAGCGTTCGCTAGCTAGTCGTTGTCGTCTGGCTCTTGCGACGGTCGTCTGGTTCTGGTAACGGTCGTCTGGCTCTGGCGACGGTCGTCTAGCTCTAGCGACNGTNGTCTGGTTCTGGCGACGGTCCTCTCCTACCTGCCTGCCTACCTACCTACCTACCTACCTACCTACCTACCTACCTACCTACCTACCTACCTACCTGCCTGCCTGCCTGCCTGCCTGTGTCAGTGTATAATTTAATTTGGGGGAGGGGTTGGCCTAATTAAAGGCCCTAATTACATTTGAACGGGTGCCTCCCTAGGAGGCCTTAATTTAATTCGGTGACAGGCCAATATTAAAGCTCTGGTTTAATTCGATTGATTAATTAATTGAATTATTTGTGGTGTTTACTGGCTGGTTATTTAAACGGTTGTTGTCTGGTTCTGGCAACGGTCGTCTAGTTCTGGCGACAGTCGTCTAGCTCTGGCGACGGTCGTCTGGCTCTGGAAACGGTTGTCTAGCTCTAGCAACGGTTGTTTGGTTCTGGTAACGGTCGTCTAGTTTTGGTAACGGTTGTCTAGTTCTAGCGACGGTTGTCTGGCGACAGCGACGGTCGTCTAGTTCTGGTAACGGTTGTCTAGTTCTGGCGACGGTCGTCTGGTTCTAACGACGGTCGTCTAGCGACGGCGACGGTCGTCTGGTTCTAGCGACGGTCATCTGGCTCTGGCAATAGTCGTCTAGCTCTAGTGACGGTCGTCTGGTTCTGGCGACGGTCGTCTAGTTCTAGCGACGGTCGTCTAGTTCTGGTGACGGTCCTCTGCTAGCTGCCGTTCTGGTGCCTCCCTAGGTAGGGAGGATGTAAGGAAGGAAGGATGGATAAAAAAAAATAAGGTGGCTACATAGGAGAGGCTATCGGGAATATAGCGGGGACCCGATGCAGAGCTTCGTGTAGAGCCTTCGTACGCAGAGCTTCGCGCAGAGCCTCGTGCAGAGCCTTTGTACGCAGAGCTTCGTGCAGAGCTTCGTGCAGAGCTTTGTGTAGAG
>NW_027137806.1:0-1385 GCF_001692895.1 Cenococcum geophilum 1.58
CTCACTAGCGTACCACCTTGTTTCAGTTGCCTAGCCCTTGACTCGCTCACCGACTCGGTCTCCTTTCATGTATTTATACCACTTGATTTCCATAGTTTACAATTAAGTTGCTCGTTTAATTCCCACACACTGCAAAGCTTACAGTTATGAGCCCGGCCTGCCTACTGTACTGCATCTGATCTGTACATTCAGCGCTTACTAAGCAATTAATTGCTACCTCGTTTAAGAAGTTACTACTTCTTCCACCTTTATAAGTGTTTTAAGCTTCTTCCGGGTACCGCTCTTATACTCGTGATTACCTTTATTTACCAAACGGACGATTAAATATCGAATATCAAACATATTAAACATCGATCGAACCGAACCTGACCGTACGAACCCGACCGTACGAACCCTAACCTCCTTTAACCTAGATACAACCATTCAACAGAGTCGACCTATCCACCACAGCATAACGACCTCATATGGCGTCTAAGGGAGAGCCCAGCTAGCGCGATTTAGAGCACGGAGCTAGAGCGAGATGCCAGAGCACGGAGCCAGAGTACGGAAGCCAGTGCAATACGCCAGAACACGAAGCCAGTAAAAGCCAGATGCATAAGCTAGCTTGGATATACTGATGGTGAAAGACAAGGATATTGGGTAGATATAAGGAAGGCACCAGACCGACGGCAGCCAGAGGACCGTCGCCAAAACCAGACAACCGTTTGAACGACTAGCTAGCGAACACCAGAGCCTTAATATAGGCCTGTCACCAAATCAAATCAAGGCCTCCTGGGGAGGCACTAACACTACAATTAGTCGCAGCCATCACGCTGTAGACGCCCTTCCGAAACGCCAGCCTACATTGGCACCAGCCTCATCGGCACCAGCCTTATCGGCACTAATCTCGACGTCTTAACGTCACCAGATACGACGTCTTAACGTCACCAGAGTCACTAAGTGACTACCTCCACATCTACCTCAAGTACAGATCGAACGTCTACCTCGAGTATAGATTAATTGACTGCCTCGAATGCAGATTAAATTACTACACCTCTTTAAATATAGTTTCCTGAGAGACTGGAGAGGACATATCTTTAAACCTAGTCTCCTAAGAGGCTAGACACCTTTTCGAATATAGTCTCCTGAGAGGCTATGGAGGACATCTCTTTGAATACAGCTCTATATCCAGAGATATAAAGTTGGGGAGATATATTCTAAAACAACCCTTTTGTTACTCCTGTTTGATACAGTTTCTACCTCCATTTTTCTTTCTACAGCTTTGACTACACCGTCAAATCTGGGGGGGTGTGTAACCGACTACGGTACCCTGCCAAAACACTACCTTGTCTCACTAGCGTACCACCTTGTTTCAGTTGCCTAGCCCTTGACTCGCTCACCGACTC
>NW_027137807.1:0-1376 GCF_001692895.1 Cenococcum geophilum 1.58
ATCACCTACCTATCTGCATCACCTACCTATCTATATCACCTACCTGTCTGCATCGTTTACCTGTCTACATCGCCTACCTATCTACATCGTCTACCGGTCTGCATCGTCTACCTATCTACATCACCTACCTGTCTGCATCACCTACCTGTCTACATCGCCTACCTGTCTACATCGCCTACCTGTCTGCATCGTCTACCTGTCTGCATTGTCTACCTGTCTGCATCGCCTACCTATCTACATCTGCCTATAGTGTCTAATTCAATTTGGGGGAGAGGTCGGCCCGATTAAAGGCTCTGATTGATTCGAATCGTTCTCTATGGCCGTTCACTAGCTGTACATTCGAACAGTGGTCATCTAGGGTGCCTCCCTAGGAGGCCTTGATTCGATTTGATTCGGTAATAGGCTCTGGATTAATTCAATTGATTGATTGAATCGTTCGTGGTGTTTACTGGCTGGTTGTTTGAACGGTTGTCGTCTGGTTCTGGTAACGGTCGTCTGCTAGTTCTGGCGACGGTCGTCTGGTTCTGGCGACGGTCATTTGGTTCTGGCGACGTTCGTCTAGTTCTAGCGACGGTCGTGGTTCTGGCGACGGTCGTCTAGTTCTGGCGACGGTTGTCTAGTTCTGGCGACGGTCGTGGTTCTGGCGACGGTCATCTAGTTCTGGCGACGGTCGTCTAGTTCTGGCGACGGTCGTCTAGTTCTGGCAACGGTCCTACCTACCTACCTGCCTGCCTACCTGCGTTAGTGTCTGGTTTAATTTGGGGGAGGAGTCGGCCTGATCGAAGGCTCTTATTGATTCGAATCGTTCTCTATAGCCGTTCGCTGGCTGTACATTCAAACGGTAGTCGTCTGGGGTGCCTCCCTAGGAAGTCTTGATTCGATTCGGTGACGGGCCAATATTAAAGCTCTGGTTCAATTCGATCGATCAATTAATTAAATCGTTCGTGGTGTTTGCTGGCTGGTCGTTCGAACGGTCGTCGTCTGGTTCTGGCGACGGTCATCTGGTTCTGGCGACGGTCGTCTGGTTCTAGCGACGGTTGTCTGGTTCTGGCGACGGTCCTCTGCTGGCTGCCGTTCTAGTGCCTCCTAAGGTAGGGAGGATGTAAGGAAGGGTAAAAAATAAGGTGGCTGCNAAGGGGGTAACTTGGCAGAGGCACGTGCGGGGACCCGATGTAGAGCTTCGTGTAGAGCCTCCGTACGCAGAGCTTCGCGCAGAGCCTCGTGCAGAGCCTCTGTACGTAGAGCTTCGTGTAGAGCTTCGTGCAGAGCTTCGTGCAGAGCTTCGTGCAGAGCCTCTGTACGCAAAGCTTCGTGTAGAGCCTCGTGTAGAGCCTTATGCGAAGCTTCGTGCAGAGCTTTGTGCAGAGCCTCTATGC
>NW_027137808.1:0-1365 GCF_001692895.1 Cenococcum geophilum 1.58
CTAATAAAGGTAAAATCTATAGCCGCCTTTCTACTATAAATAAAGGTCTTAGGTCTAAATATATAGCTAATATCTATATTCTAAATATCTTACCTTAATATATATACAGGTGGCCTATTTAATTAGTATACTATATACTACTATTCTATAGTTACCGCTTAGTAAGGAACTAGCTACTTACTAATATAGGTATAAATAATATTACTTAGATACTCTTTATAAGTAGGGGCTTATAGGNAGTAGTAAAATAGCTTATANGNAGTAGTNAAATNGCTTATAGNTAAAGGAATTCTTTAGTAGTTTTAAATAGCATATAAGATCTAAGAGGAGGACACTAAATAATACGCCCTATTTTAGCCCCTTAAGGACTAAATACCCCCGCCTAGCTATAGGCGGCTTACTAGCGAATTACTAAACCCTTCTACTACCCCCTTTAAATCTTCTAATATACCTAGAAAGTATAGTATATAAGATAGGCTAGAAAATATAAAGATATACTAGCTAGGTAAAGATAGAATAAATAGAACTAGCTAAAAGGAAATACTTAGGGTTTTCCCCTTAGGGCTTTTTTCTATATAGACTTAAAAAGGGACTAAATTAGGTAATAAATAGAATTAATAATAATAATTATATAGGCGGTTATATAGCTAATTATAGAACCTTCCTAGTATATTAGTGCTGTATATTAGTAGAGCTTTAAAGCTCTATATAAGGTTTTAAGCAGAGCTTTAAGTAGAGCCTTATATAGAGCTTTAAGTAGAGCTTTATATAGAGCTTTAAGCAGAGCCTTATATAGAGCTTTATATAGAGCTTTATATAGAGCTTTATATAGAGCTTTGTATAGAGCTTTATATAGAGCTACGTATAAAGCTTTAACTAGAGCTTTAACTAAAGCTTTAACTAGAGCCTTAACTAGAGCCTTAACTAGAGCTTTAACTAGAGCTTTAACTAGAGCTTTAAGCAGACCCTTAACTAGAGCTTTGACTAGACCCTTAACCAGAGCTTTAACTAGACCCTTGACTAGAGCTTTGACTAGACCCTTAAGCAAAGCTTTAACTAGACCCTTAACTAAAGCTTTAACTAAAGCTTTAACTAGAGCTTTAACTAGACCCTTAACTAGAGCTTTAACTAGAGCTTTAACCCTTAAGTAGAGCTTTAAGCAAAGCTTTAAGTAGAGCTTTAACTAGACCCTTAACTAGAGCTTTAACTAAAGCTTTAACTAGACCCTTAACTAGAGCTTTAACTAGAGCTTTAACTAGACCCTTAAGCAGAGCTTTAACTAGACCCTTAACTAGAGCTTTAACCAGAGCTTTAACTAAAGCTTTAACTAAACCCTTAATTAGAGCTTTAACTAGACCCTTAACT
>NW_027137809.1:0-1298 GCF_001692895.1 Cenococcum geophilum 1.58
CGTACAGAGGCTCTGCACGAGGCTCTATACGAAGCTCTATGTAGAGGCTCTGCACGAGGCTCTGCGCGAAGCTCTGCGTANAGAGGCTCTACNCGAAGCTCTGCCTCGGGTCCCCGCTATATTACCGATAGCCTCTACACGTGCCTCTACCCTGTAGCCACCTTATTTTTTACCCTTCCTTCCTTACATTCTTCCTACCTAGGGAGGCACCAGAACAGCAGCCAGTAGAGGACCGTCGCCAGAACTAGACGACCGTCGCCAGGACTAGACGACTGTCGCCAGAACTAGACGACCGTTGCCAGAACTAGACGACGACCGTTTGAATAACCAGCCAGCAAACACCACGAATGATTCAATTAATTAATCGATCGAATTGAACCAGAGCTTTAATATTGGCCTGTCACCGAATTAAATCAAGGCCTCCTAGGGAGGCACTCTAGACGACCACCGTTTGAATGTAATTAGGGCCTTCAATCGGGCCGACCCCTCCCCCAAATTAAATCATACACTGACACAGGCAGGCAGGTAGGTAGGTAGGTAGGTAGGTAGGTAGGTAGGCAGGCAGGTAGGAGAGGACCGTCGCCAGAACTGGACGACCGTCGCTAGAACTAGACCACTGTTACCAGAACTAGACGACCGTCGCTAGAACTAGACGACCGTCGCTAGAACCAGATGACCGTTGCCAGAACTAGACGACCGTCGCCAGAGCTAGACGATAACGACTAGCCAGCGAACACTATAAACGATTCGATTGATCGATCGAATCAAAATAGTACAGATAAGTAGGCACAAATAGGGAGATGCTGACGGGTAGGTAGATGCGACAGGTAGGCAGATGCAGATAGGTAGGCAGATATAGATAGGTAAGTAGATGCAGACAGGTAAGTAGATGTAGATAGGTAGGTAGATGCTAACGGGTAGGCAGATATAGACAGGTAGGTAGATGTAAATAGGTAGGCGATACAGACAGGTAGGCAATGCAGATAGGTAGGCAATGTAGACAGGTAGTTAATGCAGATAGGTGGGTAATGTAGACAGGCAGGCAATGCAGATAGGTGGGCAATGCAGATAGGTAGGCGATGCAGGCAGGTAGGTAAGTCAATAGGTAGATAGGTAGAAGAGAACCATCGCTATATTATATTAAATTATCTAAAATAATATTTATTTTACTAGCCTTATAAATAGCTTTAAAGTAGCTTTTTGTCGGTTTCACAGGGGGGTGGCCTATTAAGAGTATACTCTTGTTCTGATGGTTTGCAAAATAGGTATCAAAAGCAGAGGATCGTAAGGATCGCAGT
>NW_027137810.1:0-1279 GCF_001692895.1 Cenococcum geophilum 1.58
AGCAGACCCTCAACCAGAGCTTCAAGCAGACCCTCAACCAGAGCTTCGAGCAGACCCTCAACCAGAGTTTCGACCAGACCCTCGACCAGACCCTCGACCAGACCCTTGACCAGACCCTCAACCAGACCTTCGATCAGGCCTTCGACCAGACCTTCGACTAGACCTTCAAGCAGAGCCTCGTGCAGAGCTTTATATAGAGCTTTGTATAGGCATTCGTGCAGGCGTTTGTGCAGGCAGCGGAGGAGCAATAAAGCAGGTAATAAGGCCCAGAGTTAGTCTAGATACAATGCATTAGCTATTTAGGTGTTTATCTACTATAAATATTAAGAATTAGTGGCTTTAGCTGAATGTTTACTGTTTTAGTGGTAATATTTGAGGCGAAACGTAGCGGTAACTACTAGGCCGTTCGCAATAAGCAGCTTATAATTAGCTGATCGTCTAGGACCGAGATAATACTAGACTTATCTCGGTCCTAGATAATCAACCAATTATAAGCTGCTTACATAACAGATTAATTATCTTATGTTGTTGTCGTCTGGTATACGGTTTGGAAATTTATTAGTCCCTTGCGCCAATTTATATGTAATTCTTATACAAACTCGCACGCCATACTAAATTTTTTAGCTATTAATTAATAACGAACTAACGCCTTTATAAATAATTGGCTAATGTTATATTCTAGAACTTTATAGGGTAATTTTAATGCTACCAAAATTATTGCGAACGGCCTAGTGGTTACTACTATATTTCGTCTTAAATAAGCGAATCTCCCCTTTAAAGCTCTGCTTAAAACTTTACTACTATTAATTAATAACAAACTAACGCCTTTATAGATAATCGGCTAATGTTATATTCTAGAGCTTTATAAGGCAATTCTAACGCTACTAAAATTATTATAAACGGCGTTATAGTTACTATTATATTTTACCTTAAATATTACTACTAAAATAGTAAATATTTAGCTAGAGCTATTAACCATTACCAATCCTTAACATTTAACCTCCTATATTAATATTTATAGTAGATAAATACCTAAATAGCTAATGTATTGTATCTAGACTAACTCTAGGCCTTATTACCTGCTTTATTGCTCTTCCGCTACCTGTATAAACGCCTGCACGAAAGCCTGCACGAAAGCCTGCACGAAGCCTACACGACGTCTACACAAACGCCTACACGAATACAAACTCTATATAAAGCTCTGCACAAGGCTCTGCACAAGGCTCTGCTTAAAGCTCTGCTCGAAGCTCTGCTCGAAGCTCTGCTCGAAGCTCTGCTC
>NW_027137811.1:0-1272 GCF_001692895.1 Cenococcum geophilum 1.58
CCCTTAGCACGTCAGGGTCCGTAGACTAAGTGGCCCGTGCGCGAACACCGGAATCAAGACTACGCGTGCTCTATATAGAATTCAACCATTAATTATACCACCACCATGCCTTGCAATCATGCTAGAATTGATGCAGATCTTATTCAGAAGACTCAATATAACGTTCCCCCAAATAAGACGGCGAAAACCCCTCCCCCTAAGCCGTGGCCGTTGCCCGAATTCGAACCTCTCCATATTAACAATTAGGACTACCATAGCTCACCAAACCTCCCATATTGCGTTAATCCACACGATCCTTTCAAGTTATTCAATCTATTCTTTACAGAGGAGGTTATGGATAAGCTTATAGAGTGGACAAATAAGCACGCGGAGCTCTACCCGTTAGATAAGGAAATAGAATACCCACGCGCATAGCAGCCGACATATAAGGAGGAACTCTACGCGTACTTTAGTGTGCTTATTTATATAGGAATCACTATAGAATTATGCATTAAGGACTACTAGAAGGATTTAAACACGCATAGCACGGAGTATATTGTTAAAGAGTACATTTCAGTTATCTAATTTTAGCAGCTTAATTGCCACTTTTGGGCCTTACTACCGTGGCCTAAAACCAATAAATTACCTAAAATTATATTCAATAGAGTTACGGAGCTTGCTAAGTATATTCGGCTCACTTATAGGAAGCTCTACACGCCTGGAACCTACCTTGCCGTTAATAAGACGATTTAGCGCTTTACGGGTCATACACCTAAAATTGTTAATATCCCATCTAAACCTATACCTAAAGGCTTCAAAATATAGGTTCTGGCGAACGACGGCTATATATTAGACTTTATATAGCACGCTAAAGGTAATAAGAAAGGCCCAATTGATTTAGATATATCTTTTATTAATAAAGGCTTTTTAAAGACGCAGGCAGTAGTCCTTAATTTCCTCCTTTAAAAAGACACCGAAATAGAAGAACGCCTCTACCCACCTAGAAAGCACGTTATTTAGCTTAATAATCTATTTATAAGCGTTAAGCTTCTTATATGACTACGAGGCCTTAGTATTAGAGGCGTAGGAACCGTTCGGACAACTAAAACAAAGCGCGAGGAACAGGGGGACCTTAAAGGCGATATTAAGGTGGTTACAACTATAAAAGGAAAGGAGAAGAAAAAGAAGGTGCCTACTAAGCAAATTAACCAGAGGCTCGCAGACCTCAAATTAACCCACGCGGCTCAAATTCCATGGGGAGAATTGTATGGCGTGCTTTCTAAAGACGGCCTG
>NW_027137812.1:0-1251 GCF_001692895.1 Cenococcum geophilum 1.58
CTATCTAGCCCTACGCAGACTACTCCGTATATAAGGGAAAAGTAATATTAACGGGAAAAAACCCTTGCTGCTGGGGGGGAGGAAAAACCCTATAAGCCACCTTAGTAGGATAAAAAACCCCAATTTGCTATGTCCGTCCGTAGCAGCGGCCCTGCGGGCCTACAGCTACGTCCTGCCTCCTTGGATGTTTCGAACTCCTTGGGAACTACTGCTTCCTTCTCTAGCTTATTAAAGCTGGGGTTCACTACATCCTAGCTAGGCCCTGCTAATTAATTGCTGTGTCTTATTATCTTATTATGTCCTATATCTTAACCATCCCCTATATACTATCTCTTATAGACCATTGCCGTATACGCCATGCCTTCCCCCCCCCTAGAGCCATTAAAGGCGTAAGGGGGATTTATCTATTTTAACTACCGTAATACAGATAAGCAAGCGGAATATTATGTATTTGGGTATCTTTTGTGCCTAGGCCCTAGCTAGGCCCTTTCTAAGGGTTACCACTCCGTTAAAAGGAGACAGGGAAAACCGTGGGTTGTAATCTAGGCTGCTAGGTAGTATTCGGTAGTAAGACGGCGAGTAACCGCATGCTCCGCGGGCGATTGCCCTAGGGGTTAGGAGGGGCCGTATATTTGCTCATTCGTTCGCTCGTTACCTATTCGTTAATATAAGGTCGTTAATGCTTTCTATTGGGGGTAAGGGGATGTTATTAAAAGCTGTTTATCCACGTTAGATTATATAGGTGCTTAATAGGAGAACTAGTAGCTATATTGTAAAGGGGTACCGTCAGTAGTGGTTTTTGAGATCTCACCATCCTATGCGAAAACTTTTTACTACGCCCCACGACGCATATAACCACCAGGTCCTACTTGCACGCGCTGTGCAACGTCTCTGTGTTAGCTCTGGGTCTGAACTTCGAAGACCCAGGTTCGTAGCTGTCACCACGTATAGGTGCAGAATCCGTTTTCGACGGCCACCACTTCTATATTATAGGATGNAGCTATAACACCCTTATAGGACTACGCTAGTAGGTATATAAAACGGGAGTTGCGACCCCTATAAATAGNAGCTTACGCCTATACCGGTAGAAATAATAAAGAGAGATATAAAACTAGGGGTTATAGAAGGCTCCTAAGCTATATAAAAGCGTACTAACTCTAAAAGGAGACTCTTATATAGACTACTTAGGGGCAGACTAGTACTTAGGCTAATAACCTATTATAAGATACCTGAGAGAACTAGTGAAATTCC
>NW_027137813.1:0-1242 GCF_001692895.1 Cenococcum geophilum 1.58
GGGGGGGGAAGGTATAGCGTATATAGTAATGGTTAATAAGAGATAGTATATAGGGGGTAGTTAAAATACGGAATATAACTATAAGTATATAGTAATCGAACGGCAAGGCCTAGCTAGGACGTAGTGTGGGAGGGTACGACCACTCTCAGATAGGAAAGTCACAGTGCCGTCTGTCTGTCGGTCGGTCGGTCGGTCGGTCGTCAGTCGTAATCAATCAGTAGGAAAGCAGTCAGTAAGAAGAAAGGAAAGAATGTATTCCGGTAGGTCGTGATGTCTAAGAAGGAGGGAAGCCGAAGGCTCTATAAATACAAGAAAATGCCAAGGTACTAGGCGTGAGCCATTTTACCCCACCACAGTAGTAAACCCTAGCTAGGATAAGCTAGAGAAGGAAGTAGTGGTTCCTAAGGAGTTTAAATATCTAAGGAGGATAGGACGTAGCCGTAGGCCCGTAGGGCCGCCGCTATAGACAAACATAGCAAACTAGGGTTTTTTATCCTACTAAGGTGGCTTATAGGGTTTTTCCTCCCCCAAACTGCAGGGTTTTCTTCCTGTAAATTATAAGTTTTCCCCCTATAACGGAGTAGTCTGCGTGGACCTAAATAGGATCCGTATCAGACGTTAATTAAGAATTACTACTATATAGTTTAAGTGTCTTAAGGGAGTTAATTCTATATTAAGCTTTTTTAAGTTAGGACTTTATAGCTTAGCCTTTACTATAAACGGCTTAAAGGCCGCTCTTAATACTGGTTAAGAAGGCTATATATATAGAGGGTTGCTAAAAGGTTCCTGCTATATTAAGGTTCTTTAGGTATTTAGGACCGTTCCTAATTGCCTAGGCGATATTAATATAGGAGGTATTAAGGAGGCGGGCAAGCACTTCGCGAGGGTTCGTCGGTAGGACGTCGTTTATATTATAGTCGCCCATTCTAGGAGATCTAGGTAAGGCAATCGGAATCTATAAGGCTGACTATAATACTAAGATTACTAAGACTATACTAAGGCTATGCTAAGACTGTGCTAAGATTATCTAGGACTATAGTATAGTGTTATCGGTCGCGCTAGGTCGCGATTATACTGGGAAAACGAAGATAGTAGACTAGGAAAAATAAAGATCGCGACGGGGTGCAATTAAAGATACTATAAACTGTTATAGTGCTGTAATAAAGTAGACTAAATAACTACGTTATAGTATAAAGAGGAGAAGAAGGTAGAAAGGGGGTATTGTATATAAATAGTAGGGCC
>NW_027137814.1:0-1212 GCF_001692895.1 Cenococcum geophilum 1.58
ATAAATAGAAGGTAGAAGCCTATATAGACCTAGTAAAGGGACTAAATCGGGCAATAAATAGAATAAATAATAATAATAATAATAGCTAGGATATAGTAAGTTCTTTAATTAACGTCTAATACGGATCCTATCTAGGCCCACGCAGACTACTCCGTACACAAGGGAAACTTATAAATTAACAAGAAGAAAACCCTTGTTAATATAGGGGACGGAAAAACCCTATGAGCCACCTCAGTAGGATAAAAAACCCCTATTTTGCCATGTCCGTCCGTAGCGGCGGCCCTACGGGCCTACGGCTACGTCCTATCCTCCTTAGATGTTCAAACTCCTTAGGAACCACTGCTTCCTTCTCTAGCTTATCCAAAGCTAGGGTTCACTACGTCCTAGCTAGGCCTTACTATTCAATTGCTGTACTATTGTTTCCCATATCTTAACCACCCCCTATATACTATCTCTTGTTAACCATTACTATATACGCCTTACCTCCCCCCCCCTAAGGCCTATTAAGGGCGTAAGGGGGATTCATCCGTTTTACCATTCTAATACTAAAAACAAAAGCGGGATGTATGTATGTGTGTATCTGGGTATCTTTTATGCCTAGGCCCCAGTCGCTAGGCCCTTTTTACGGGCACCACTCCGTTAAGAGAAGATAAGGAAAACCATAGGGGGTTATCTAGCTGCTGGTTTTAGTAGTGTTATGGCAGTACGGTAAGTAACTATATGCTCCGCGGGCAATCGGCCTAGGGGTTAAGAGGGGCCGTATATTTGCTCGTTCGTTTATTCGCGTTCGTTCGTTCATTAATATAAGGTCGTTAATGCTTTCCGTTATAGGTTAGGGGGGTATTATCAAATGCTGTGCATCCATGTTAGATCGTACAGGTGCTTAGTAGGGGAACAGTAGCGGCTGTATTATAAAGGGGTACCATTAGCAGTAGTTTTTGAGATCTCACCATCCCATGTAAAAACTTTTCACTACGCCCCACGATGTGTATAACCACCACCAGGCCCACCAGCACGCTATACGACGTCTCTGCGTTGGCTCTAAGTCTAATCTTTAAAGACCTAGGTTTATAGCCATCACCGCGTATAGGTGTAGAGTCCGATTTCAACGGCCAATATAGCTAGGATATAATAGTCCTAGAATATATAGATAATATAAGCCTAATTATATAGGGAAATATAGTAGTAGAAAACTATACTAGGCTAAACTAG
>NW_027137815.1:0-1197 GCF_001692895.1 Cenococcum geophilum 1.58
CACGGCACTGACCTGACGCGTTGTTATGGCTACGCGTATGCATGAGCACGGACCTGACCCCTAAGCGACGTGTATATATACCACCTCACCTCCTATATAGATCCTCACACGACATCGTTTGTCAATCATATACAGTCACCTCGTACATCGTACCTTGACAGTCCGCACGTACTGTGACAGTATGTCGTGTCATCTTATACGCCCCCGGTAGGGCTTTGTTTCCACCGTTCCAAAGCCAAAGCTACGACCCTACCCCGGGCGGGATTCTTACCCTCGTTCCACGTCAATGCGACCCAGTAAAATCTCTATCAAATCCATTCGAGTACCCGAGCCGACCTCTCCTCTTTGAGTTTCTAAGCTGGCAGCAGGGAGACACCCTGCGGGCTATAGTTTCTCTTCTCAGTCTCTAAGTTTCCTAGGCCGGCAGCAGGGAGACACCCTGCGGGCTATGGTTCCTCTTCTTAGTCTCCGAGTCTCCGTATCTAGCCATGCTACTGCTTCACGTCCAAGTTTCCAAGCCGGCTGCAGGGAGACACCCTGCGGGCTATGTTCCTTGTGTCTTAATTATAGTATAAGACTATAGGTTACGATCTCGTCTCCGTCTCCGTCTCTATCTTCGAATTTGCATAGATAGTACTTCAAGTTTACCGCGACAAGAATCTACGTCTTAACCTCGATCTCCGTACTCCGAGCCTGTCGAATCTATACCTCGATCTCCGCACTCCGAGCCTTTTGAGTCTACGCCTTAACCTCGATCTCCGCACCCCGAGCCTTTCGAGAGTCAATATCCGCAATACGCCCCGCGGTTACAATTTTTTTTTCGTCTCCTCTGTTTTACCCCTTCGCCTTTGGCTTTATTTAGTGCTCGAGACGAGCACTAGCGGAGAGCGATGTAGTAGGGATATAGGTAGGAGGGTCCGAGGACTGTAAGGACGAGGACCTTTAAGGACTGGAAGGACGAGAACCTTGAGGACTGGAAGGATGAGGATATATGGTCTATTTTTTTTACCTCTGTGTTTTTACTGCCGTCACTTGGCTCACAGGAGCTCGCCTTGTTGGGGAGGGATGTACTGTCACGGCACTGACCTGACGCGTTGTTATAGCTACGCGTATGCATGAGCACGGACCTGACCCCTAAGCGACGTGTATATATACCACCTCACCTCCTACATAGATCCTCACACGACATCGTTTGTC
>NW_027137816.1:0-1196 GCF_001692895.1 Cenococcum geophilum 1.58
TATTTTATTATTTAAGGTATTTAAAGGTCCTACAGCTGCTTTACTAGCTGCTATGTTTCTTAGCATAGTAGTAGGAGTATTAGATAATTTCGGGTAAATTCTTTAGGAATTCTAGTCCGTGCTTATCCTATTCTTAGGCTTTATATTCTTTTTATATTTTTTAGTTCTAGTTCTTATTCTAGTTCTTAAATATATTTAAGTTCCTTCTTAGGAAGAAAGGGTAGATAAGCTTTAGATAATGTTAGTAACTTAGTTAATTAAGGCACGAGTATAGTATAAGAGGCGCGCAAGCCTATATAATTAGATTGTCTATAAACGAGAATCTAAAGCTAGGGAAAGGAAAAGAGAAGAAAAGTAGCGCCGCTTAATGTTTTATAAGGTCTTCGCGTTATATAACCGCAATATACGGCAATTTGTGGCAACTTACTAGTATAAAGTTCTGCTAAGTTCTACTAACTAAGTTCTGCCATTTTCTGCTAGTACCGTAATATTACACTCCATTTAACGCTTTAAAGTTTTACCCTAAATTATATTACTAGATCTTTATTTATTATCTTTAAATAACGTAGTTTAAGCATTAATTTATATATAGCTTATAATATTATCCTAGAATCCTAACTTATAGCGCTAGACATTATTAGCGACTTAGTTAATTAAGGTATAAGTATAGCAAAAAGTATGCATACAAGTCTATATAATTGGATTACCTATAAATAAGGATCTAAAGCTAAAGAAAGGAAAAGGAGAAGAAGAGCAGCTCTAGTTAAAGTAGGGTTCTTTTATACGGTCCTTTAGTTATATAACCACAAAGTTTTGCTAAGTTCTGCTAACTAAGTTCTGCCATTTTCTGCTAGTGCCGTAACACTTAGTGTAACTACTATAGTTAAATAGTTTTATAGCTATAGGCTTACGGTTAGAAACATCTAGTAGATTTAAGTGCTAAGTACTAGCAAAACTGCTAAGAACTAGCCCTACGCCTCCTAATTATATAGTAAAAATTAAATATCCCCTTACGTGACTGCGATAGATGGAAAGTAATATTTATATATCGCTGAGGTTGTTTTAATTTCAGTATATCTATTATGCCGAAATCAAACAAATGTTCTAAAAGGTCTCGTTGTTTTAATTTCGGCATGTTTATTATGCCGAAATTAGAACTTTGTTCTAAGAGGTCTTATTATTTCGATTTTAGCATA
>NW_027137817.1:0-1172 GCF_001692895.1 Cenococcum geophilum 1.58
CAGTTTTGTCTATAGCCTTATTAAAGATATAGAATATTTAGTCTATTAAGACCTACTATTTAACAAACAATATACTAGTACCCTAACTATGCGGATTAAAGCCCTTTAGGATAACTCTAGTAACTCCGTTCCTAGCTAGAACTTTTTTTAAAACCCCTATAATAAGCATATTTTTTATACCTAGGACTAGCTTATAAACCATATTGCGCTAGATAAATAGCGCTAGGCTATATTTAAACTCTAAGGCCTAGAAGGTAGACTAAATAAATCCGGTATTAAAACCTACCTTAACTAAGTTAAAGCGCTTTTATATAAGCTTCTAGTGCTTATATACATTATAGGGGGCCAGCCCGTAAGAGGCACTAAGATATTAAGTATACGCCATAGTAATACCGTTGCAGGTAAATATTGAAATATTTTTATTATCTACGGTATAGTTATATTCGTACCTTAATACTCTAAGGGCTCCTACTATACTAAATGGTCTAAGGTTATTTACCAATTTATACCTAGTAAGGTTANGAGATTAGTTATTCTATACCTCTAGCTTATATTACCATTTTAGCGCGCGTTAAAGCAGATGCTCTAGCCAAAGAATACTATATTATATAAAATATGGCCGCCTAACGCGTAAGGCACTAAATAGAACTCTAGCCGCTTTACCTATACCCTTTAGTAAGAAACGGAGGCTAGCCTAGAATATAGGCTTAATATCTAAATATACCGCCAGGTTGTAATTACTATTAGTTAAAAATACCTAAAGACTTAGTCTGCCTTTATTAAGAGTAGTAATAATAATAGCTTAGAAAAGGATAAGCTAGGATCTTTCGATATAATATATAAAGAGTAGGTAGGCTATACGGCCCAGATAAGCAAGACTGTATATACGCGTTTTATAAGAGAGTTAGTTAGAACTACNATAAGCAAAAGGTAATAATTCTAAAGATTAAGTACTGAGTGGCATGCCTTCCTAGCCTTTCTCCTATATAGCGCTATAAACACTTCCTCTAAATCCCAAAAGTACGTTATACCTATAGATCCAACCGGTAACGCTAAGTGGATAAGATAGCGCGGCCTAAGAACTATTAACGCTATAATATAGTTAAAAGCTATATACGGAGAGCAAGCTAAATTTTAGGGTGTGTAACAGATTAGTATCTACGTAATCTTAC
>NW_027137818.1:0-1166 GCF_001692895.1 Cenococcum geophilum 1.58
AACTAGACAACTATTGCTAAAACTAAATAACCATTACTAAAATTAAATAACTATTGCTAGAACTAGATAACCGTTGCTAAAACTAGATAACTATTACTAAAACTAGACAACTATTGCTAAAACTAGACAACTATTGCTAAAACTAGACAACCGTTATTAGAACTAGATGACCGTTGCTAAAACTAGACGACCGTTACTAGAACTAGACAACTATTACTAAAACTAGATAACCGTCGCTAAAACTAGATAACCGTTACCAAAACTAGACAACTATTGCTAAAACTAGACGACTGTCGCTAGAACTAGACGATTATTGCTAGAACTAGACGACCGTCGCTAGAACTAGATAACTATCGCCAGAACTAGATAATAACGACTAGCTAGCGAACACTACAAATAATTTAATTAATCGATTAAATTAAACTAGAGCCTTAATATAGCCTATTACCGGATTAAATCGGATTAAGGCCTCCCTAGATAACCACTATTTAAACTAACTCCTTCCCTAAATTAAATTAGATACTAATATAGGTAGGCCCTAAGCCTAGTTAGAAAATCGGTACATAACTAGTAGATTATTAGAAATACCGCAATTAACTATTTAGAGCCTTTATATAAGGTTCCCCCCTACTCCTTAATTAATCGCTTAAAGCCTAAGCGGTAGTTTCCCTAAAAAAATATAGAGCTCCTATAATAGATATAGGTAGATAGGCAGGTAGATAAGTAGGTAGGTACGTAGGTACGTAGGTACGTAGGTATATAGGTACGTAGGTACGCAGGTATATAGGTACGTAGGTACGTAGGTATATAGGTAGGTATATAGGTAGGTAGGTAGGTACGTAGATATATAGGTACGTAGGTAGGTACATAAGTAGGTACATAGGTAAGTATATAGGTATGTAGGTAGGTATATAGGTAGGTAAATAGGCAGGTATATAGGTAGGTATATAGGTACGTAGGTATATAGGTATATAGGCAGGTATATAGGTATATAGGTAGGTATATAAGCACATAGGTACGTAGGTAGGTACGTAGGTAGGTATATAGGTAGGTATGTAGATACGTAGGCAGGTATATAGGTAGGTAGATAGGTAGATATATAGGTAGATATATAGGTATATAGGTAGATACGTAGGTAGGTACGTAGGTAGGTATATAGGTAGGTA
>NW_027137819.1:0-1154 GCF_001692895.1 Cenococcum geophilum 1.58
ACGTGGCCCTAGCGTGGTGAGGAACCTTAAGTTCCTCACCCCTTTCCTTATTCCTATTAATAAGAATTAACCAACATCACTATAACCCTACTTAAGTAGTCGTTATTAGTAAGTCACCCTGTATTTCCAACAATATTTATTACCCCCCTTTCTTATACTATTCTAATTATTTATATTGCTACCTAGAGCTATATCCGTTCTATTATCCGCATTACTATCTTTATCTATATTAACTCCACTATATCCGTTATAACACTTATCTATATTAGTCCCGCCATCTATACCGCTATTAGGGTCGTTAATATTGTTAGGCTTACCGCCTTAGTAATTAGTACTATAGTTAGTCTAATTAGGTAACATGTTATAGGGTATATTAGGCTAAGTAATAGTGCTAAAAGGGCGGGAGGTGTCTAGGTTTAAGGAAAGGGATGCATTAAGTACCTAGATATAAGCATTAGTCTATATTAGTTACATAGGGTAACTTACTAATAACGACTACTCGAGTAGGGTTACAGTGATGTTGGTTAATAAAGCTTATTGTTAAGAATTAGGGGGTAGGTAAGGAACCTAAGGTTCCTTACTACGCTAGTGCCGCAGCAATACGTAACGACACGTAATAACCGCTTGCCTTATTCCCAACACTAGCAACTCTTCTTTTATAGTTGCCATCTATATATACTTATAGATTGCTAATATATAAAGATACAAAGCTAAGGAGAAGAAGAAGAAGAAATAAAGGGGAAGGGGTAGCGTAGGTAGATATACGGGTTTATACAAAGATGTCAGTTCCGCTTACCGCTCTTAGCCGAGCTAATGGCGATTTTCTATCCCGGGGATGGAAAATCCTAATTAGCTAGCTTAACGAATAGCGTCGGTAGAACTCTATACCGCCACCCAAATTGATTAGGCGTGGCGCTCTTAGCAAGAATCTTACTAATTAGATAACTTTAACCAGCGGTTAAAGTTCCGTAAGATCTTAACTTCTCTAAATTTCCCTCTTAACCCAACCTTTAACTCGCATATATAGAGTATTTGTGTTAACGAATGTTTCTACATCGGCAAAATATGGTACCCTTTCAATGGCCTCAATGGTTGGTGGTTGACGCAATTAGCGCGCAGTTGAGGTCATTTGGCAACTCGACCGACTAGCCTAT
>NW_027137820.1:0-1126 GCF_001692895.1 Cenococcum geophilum 1.58
TACTTAGACATGCATGGCTTAATCTTTGAGACAAGCATATGACTACTGGCAGAATCAACCAGGTAACTATCTTAAACCGAGGTGGCCTCCCGTCTTAGGGGAACCTCGCCCGGACACTCCTGGAGGAGCAGAGTTGGTTACAAGGAAGGGGCGCCTCCAAAAGGCACCCAACCCGGAACTGCACCGGGAACACAAGGCTCGACCGAAGCTGCTCAACAGGCCATCCAATTGCCCCCGCTGAGTTTCCCAAGAGACGGTCCGCCACTGTTCCACTCGGGCCTCACGGCCACCATGGTCTGCGACATGCGCCTCTCAGGAGGAGGAAACCTTTCCCCGATCACGCCCAAAGGCGGCTACCGGTTCGGGCCTACCCCCATGAATCTAGCTAGGGTGGTTGCCATCGGCCAACCGCCCACAGACCCCATCGCTGCCTGCTGGGAAAACCAGCAGGACTTCAGCTAACTTCCAAAGCTAAAAGGCACATCGTCTGAGACGCACCTCCACACAATGGAAGACAGCAGCCCTGCCCCATGGCAAGCGGCACGATGCAAACGTGCCACCTTCCTAGGGAAACAAGGCTTGCCCCTAGGAAACCCGTAGCTTGCTCGCAGCGTAAGATGCCAGCAAACCGTGTTTCCAACCCCCGAAGGGATTGCTGGCCGCAGCTGCCACCCAAGCTTCACCACCCACCTGGGGGTGCCCCGAAGGCTCCCCGGGTTAGGGGGAGTAGAAGCCCGTTGGCCACAGCAGCAGGCCACGAGAACTCAATTCCTCAGCGGTTAGTCGAAACCAAGCCTCGGAACCTTTTCTCTTTCTTGTATACCCTCCGACATGGCTTGCTCACGATGCCGGCGTTCCCCGCGCCGCACGACGCGATCGATCTGGCCGGGGACGATTTTGTAAGGTGTTGGTCACAAACATGCGCAAGCCCATACAACGCGTCGGATAGCATCGGGGGCCGGCGACCACACTCCGTCGTTTCCAGAATCTTTGTTCCCCGTCAATGCATGGTCGCAAAGGGACCCCTTGGGCCCAAACCAAACCAAAAAAAAGGAAGAGGGAGAGCCTCAGCAGGGACTCCACTTCGCTGAGAGCCTAACCTGCCCCGTGGGTGGCCTTTTAATCC
>NW_027137821.1:0-1126 GCF_001692895.1 Cenococcum geophilum 1.58
GTTTATAGTTAATATATAACCTAAGTTTTCTATTTTTCTTTAGTATAAATAGTACTAGATAACCTACTAATAACTATAATAGTTTAATATATCCCATTTATAGGTTCTTCTAGATAAACTCTTTAAATACTTTAAATTTATTTCTAGTTTTAACTCTATTTTATAGTTTTATACTATATAATCTACTAACTTTTTACTTTTTAAGCTCTATAGCTTCTTACTATACTTATAGTATTTCTTTAATATATAACTTAAGCCTTACTTAATTTCCTTATATATTACTTTAACTTAATATTATACTAACTTAATTTACTATTATATTTTATAGTATTAAGTATTTCTAATATTAACCTAACCTATAATCTAATTAATTCTTAGGTTATATTCCTATAACTAAAGTATACCTAATACTACCTTATCCCGTCTTAATAGTAGGATATTAAAAGATATTTTAATTTATCTCCCTCTAATAGTTATTTAAATAGGTTCTATTTTAAGATTAATAATCCCTCCTCTATAGGCTATTAAATCTCCTAAAATTATAATTAATAGGTAAAGTTATTCCTTCTATTTATAAGGTAATCCTATTCTCTTAACTACTATTAGTAAGATATAGTTTTGCGTTACCCTACTATCTATTAGTGCTTTAAACTATTAATTTTACTAATTAACTTATAAATTTAGATATTATCCTTAAATTTCTTTAAGGGTTTAGGGCTTTATTACTAGCTTTCTCTAGTTTTATAGGCCTCCGCTTTTCCTAACTATTAGCTACTTAATTCTTATATATTTAGCTTATTCTTTAGCTAATACCTAGTTTACTTTTTATCTTTTATATACTATAGATATATATTCTCTAAGTATTTCTACTACTATTATCTATCTAAGTATTCTTTTATAAGGCTTTTTTTTAGTTAAAGTATTAAGTCTTCTAACTTTTAAACTTCTATTAAATGCTAGCTATATATATACTTAGTATTTTTATATTATTACTTATTTAGCGCCTAATATATCCTTATAGGGTATTTCTAATTCTTTTCCTTTAGATTCTTATATATTTTATATATATTATCTATATATATAATCTATAATAGCGTATAGTATACTAGGTGCTTTAGGTTAACTC
>NW_027137822.1:0-1122 GCF_001692895.1 Cenococcum geophilum 1.58
AAGCTCTGCACGAAGCTCTATATAAAGCTCTATACGAAGCTCTATATAAAGCTCTACACGAAGCTCTATATAAAGCTCTACACGAAGTTCTATATAAAGCTCTGCGTAAAGCTTTACACGAAGCTCTGCACGAAGCTCTATATAAAGCTCTGCACGAAGCTTTATACAAAGCTCTACACGAAGCTCTATATAAAGCTCTTATATAAAGCTCTGTATAAGGCTCTATATAAGGCTTTATATAAAGCTCTATATATAGAGGCTCTGTATAAGGCTCTGCGCGAAGCTCTACGTACAGAGGCTCTACACGAAGCTCCGTATCGAGTCCCCGCTATATTCCTAATAGCCTCTACAAGTACCTCTACTAAGTATACCCCCTTATATACACCTAGGTAGCCACCTTATTTTTTACCCTTCCTTCCTTATATCCTCCCTACCTAGGGGGACACCAGAACGACAGCTAGTAGACGACCGTCGCCAGAGCTGGACGACTGTTGCTGGAGCCGGACGACTATCGCTGGAGCTAGATGACCGTCGCCAGAGCCGCACGACCGTCGTTAGAGCTAGACGACCGTCGCCGGAGCCAGATGACCGTCGCTAGAGCCAAACGATCGTCGCCAGAGCTAGATGACCGTCGCTAGAGCTAGACGACCGTCGTTAAAGCTAGACGACCGTCGCCGGAGCTATATGACCGTCGCTAGAGCTAGACAACTGTCGCTAGAGCTATACGACCGCCGCTAGAGCCAGACAACCGTTTAAATAACTAGCCAGCGAATATTATAAACGATTTAATTAATCGATCGAATTAAGGTAATATAGACAGGTAGGTATAGATAGGTAGGTATAGATAGGTAGGTATAGATAGGTAGGTATAGATAGGTAGGTATAGATAGGTAGGTATAGATAGGTAGGTATAGATAGGTAGGTATAAATAGGTAGATATAGACAGATAGATAGATAGATAGATAGATAGATAGATAAATAGATAGATAAATAGACAGACGGATAGATAAATAGATAGGTAGACGGGTAGGTAGGCAGGTAGGTAGGTAGGTAGGTAGGTAGGTAGGTAGGTAGGTAGGTAGGTAGGTAGGTAGGTAGGTAGGTAGGTAGGTAGGTAGGTAG
>NW_027137823.1:0-1119 GCF_001692895.1 Cenococcum geophilum 1.58
GATCTTCTAGCTATACCTCTAGAATTTCTTATACCTAAAAGCTTTCTAGTATCTTATAGACTTTCTCTAGTTCGTCATCTTCTTAAGTTACTACGATTTTTGGATAATTATACCTAATTAATCCGTCTATATCTTTTCGCAATAAAGCCCCTGATGGCTTTTCCTCATTTTATAGTTTAGCTTTGCGGCTTAAAGCATCTGCCCTCATATTATCTGTACCTTTGGTATACTAAATCTTAAAATAGTATTCCGTAAGCATCTCTACCCATCTAACCTGTCTTTAGTTAAGTTCCTTTATTATTAGGAATCCTGTTAGGTTCTTATAATCCATCTTAACTATAAATAGTTTCTCTGTGCCTTATAAGAATGCTCTTTATTTCTTTAATACTGCAACTATACCTAATAATTCTTTGTTATAGATATTATAGTTTAACTCTAGTAGTATCATCTTCCGACTATAGTATGCCACTGGGTGCTATCCATCTTAATGCCTTTGTATAAAGCACGCCCCTAGTACATAGTCTAATGCATCTGTTTCTGTAACCGTCTCTAGTCCTAGTTAATAGATCTTAAGAACTAGCTCCTAGGTAAATAACTCTTTAACTTTCTTAAAGAGTTCTCTTTGCTCTTCCCCCCATGCCTATAGTTCTTCTTTCTTTATTAACCGCATAAATGGCTTAATATCCTTTAACTACTGCGCTATAAACCTTCTGTAGTAATTGCAAAACCCTAAAAACGATCTTAACTATATAACGTTCTCTAGTTCCTGCCAATTTACTATAGCCTCGATCTTTTTTAGATCTATACTAAGTTGGCCTAGTTTAATGATAAATCTAACAAAATTGGTCTTCCTAGTAAAGAACTCGCATTTTTTAATTGCTACTAGCATCTATTCTTCTTATAGTCTCTTTAAGACCCATTTAACGTGTTCCCTATGTTCTTCCTTAGTTATTAAGTAGATAATAATATCATTAAGATATACCATAATAAATTCATCTAAGTGTTCTCCTAATATATTATTAATACACTTTTGGAATATTACTAGTGCGTTTATAAGTCTAAATTATATAACTAATGGTTTATATAGTCCTTCCTTTAACCTAAAGGCTGCCTTTTATT
>NW_027137824.1:0-1115 GCF_001692895.1 Cenococcum geophilum 1.58
CCTAATTTCGTCTTGTTACACCACCCTCTAGGGACCCCTGTAGGGGGTCAATTCTCTTATGTATATTAGGGCTCTTAGAGCCACCTTAAATAAAACAGATCAATCGTTTAATTCTGTGTCTCTACCTACCAGCCAGCTTAAGTCATTTGTCGTGATACCTGCCTGGCTGACAAATGGTATCTAGTCGGTTGAGCCGTAGGCTGTTCATCCAAGATGAAGGTTGCATGCGCTTTATATAATACTGAGTTGGAAAGGGCCCGATGGAGGTTGTCAAGTCAAAGGGCGTGCGATCTGCGCCATCAGCTCGCTTGGCTGACGGATCGAGGCGTGATTCGTTTAGTCGTTATCCAACGTACTCATTTCGGACGTTCTGTCGAACGTTGAGGTCACTGTCAAGTACCACCTTATGACTCACACCCTGTTTCTTGCCATCGTATGTCTTACTATCTATTTTCTATTACCTATTCATTACCTATCACCGACTGCGTGGCAATGTCGACCTGGTGGCGATTGAGTAATAGTTCCAAATCGTCGTCAGTGTCGTCGTCAGTGTCGTCGTCAGTCCTTTGCCCCGACCTCATGTATATAGAGAGCTTCTAGAGCCAGCTTCAATCGACAGAGTTCTTATGAGTGACTTGTCCGTCCGACACGTTCTTGAGGAATTCAAGAAAGTAATGTGTAGAAGCATTTTCACAGCTCGCTTAGGCAATCAAATGCTTCCTTAAGGCTTTGCTATCATTGTTTGCGGGCTTTGTAATAGTCAGAAGCCATTCATAAGAGTAGAACCAGGAAATCTGACTGGGCAACGATTAAACGGCTCAGGCCTCGGAACAGCATTTATATGAACAGCACATGAGAGAACCTTGCAGCGTATAGAGCACAGGTAATCGTGGCACCAAAGGAGAGTAAGGCACTGTTCATCCTAGCTCCGAAATACCAAGCGAATTGGGACTCGTGAGACTACCTAAGTATATATACTCATGCTCCAACCTCTCGGATATGTATCAGAAGAATACATCACGGTGTTGTGTAAGGGGATGGATAGTAGAGAAATGCAGCTGAGCATTCTTTAGAACGTATAGCGAGTGCCCACAACGTCGGCATATTCAGACAGG
>NW_027137825.1:0-1114 GCF_001692895.1 Cenococcum geophilum 1.58
AGGCTATTGCCTACCCTCATTACCATATCGTCCTCTTCCATCGACTCCCTATATAACTCATGCTCGGCTTACCTACTCCCTACCGTACACCCTAGCAATACTGCCTTACATTCGAACCGATCCTACACCCTTACAGGTGGTAGCCTGCAGCAAGCCGAGGGCTTCGCCCTCAAGCATTTCACAATCCTCCATTTTTACCTAGGACGACCGCGTACGCTGCAGAGCAGCTACACCAGCAAGACGCCTGGCAGATCGCATCTGTATAACGGTGTTGGAATACGGATCAGGTCCTCTACCTTCCTAGGACGATCGCGTATGCTACAGAGCAGCTACACCAGCAAGACGTCTGGCAGATCGCATCCGCTTACGGTGGTAGATACAGATTAGGAGAAAAAAGGAATTCTTAATCCTTTCCCTCTTACCTAGGCCGATCAGTTCACTGCAACAAGCAGGTACACTAGCAGATATCTGGGATTGCGTCCGCTAATAACGGTTATGGAATACGGATTAGAGAAGGGAGACCAGATTGGACGCGATCACCTCCCAAGGAGATTAGTAACGCTCTCTAGGCTAACCACGGTTCACTCGCGACAGAGGTCCCACCAACAGAGATTGGAAGGTTAAACGTCCTTAAAAGAGATGCAAAGAGCTACGGCTCTTAGATCGTTCGCGATCGCTTAAGGGCTAGGGCCCATCCCGGAAACTTTCCGGCTGTCAGCTATAGAGCTGCCGAGACTAAATTGCAGACGATTGTCTCGTAGAGCTACGGCTCGCCTTAGAGCTACGGCTCATCTTAGAGCTACGGCTCGTCCAAGGGCTACGGCCCGACCCGGAGATCCTCCGGCTGTCAGCCTAAGGGCTGCCGAGACTAAACCGTAGGCGGTTGTCTCTCGTAAGCTGCGGCTTACCTTAAGAGCTTCGGCTCAGAGATCCTATGTGATCTTGCAAGCTACTGCTTGCTTTAAGAGCTATGGCTCATCAAGATCGTAGGTGGTCTCGCAAGCTACTGCTTGCCTCAAGAGCTACGGCTCGTCTTAGGGCTACGGCCCGACCCAGAGACTCTCCGGCTGTCAGCCATAGGGCTGCCGAGACCTAATCGCAGGGCGATTGTCTC